>NC_143025.1:83480000-83630000 GCF_057628025.1 Oncorhynchus mykiss | reverse complement strand
CTTTGCCATGCGTCAGCACTCAACTGAAGATCACAGAATTGTCAAGTACATTTTTCTCTCCTAAGTGTTCAAAGGCCTAATGGCAATGGGCAGTGCTAGTTTCAAGTGTCAACTCCAACATCATTGTACGGTTTTGCTGTTGTTATCCCAACTCATTGAGAACACAAATGACCTCACTCTAGGCTTCCTCTCCTTTCTCCTCGGCCTGAGGCGAGGATTCATGAGGTCGTTATTCCCAGTTGCATCTTGGTCATTGTGGACGGTTGCCGTAGAGACCTGAGGAGATGTCATGTGAGTTAGAATGAAAGAGATGCTCAAGGCTGTTAGTGAACGACCACAAACGAGCCTTCTTTCTTTTCCTCTTATGTTCCTTTCTTTCACTCTTTCTTCCTGCCTTTCTTTACGCTGCTTTATGTTATCTCAGGGGTTCTGAGGAATGCTATCGCCTTAAATCACGTCACAGACCATTTCCGTCACAGACCATTTCAGAACTAGAACGTTAAGGAGACACATATTTCAGCCTCTGAAGCTTTAGATATTTTCTGCACTTACACTACATGGCCAAAAGTATGTGGATACCCCTTCAAATTAGTGGATTTGGCTTTTTCAGCCATACTCGTTGCTGACAGGTGTATAAAATAGAGCACATAGTCATGCAATCTCCATAGACAAACATTGGCAGCAGAATGGCTCGTACTGAAGAGCTCAGTGACTTTCAACGTGGCACCGCCATTGGATGCCACTTTTCCAACAAGACAGTTCGTCAAATTTGTGCCCTGCTAGAGCTGCTCCGGTCAACTGTAAGTGCTGTTATTGTGAAGTGGAAACATCTAGAAGCAACAACGGCTCTAGGTCACACAAGCTCACAGAACGGGACCGCCAAGTGCTGAAGCGCGTAGCACGTAAATATTGTCTGTACTCGGTTGCAACACTCAGTACCGAGTTTCAAACTGCCTCTGGAAGTAACGTCAGCACAAGAGCTGTTCGTTGGCCGAGCAGCCGTACATAAGGCCAAGATCACCATGCGCAATGCCAAGCGTCGGCTGGAGTGGTGTAATGCTCTCCGCCATTGGAAATACGTTCTCTGGAGTGATGAATCACACTTCATATTCTGGCAGTCCGACGGAAGAATCTAGATTTGGCGGATGCCAGGAGAACGCAACCTGCCCGAATGCATAGTGTCGACTGTAATGTTTGGTGGAGGATAAATAATGGTCTGGGGCTGTTTTTCATGGTTCGGGCTAGACCTCTTAGTTCCAGTGAAGGGAAATCTTAATGCTACAGCATACAATGACATTCTAGAGGATTCTGTGCTTCCAACTTTGTAGCAACAGAAATGGCTTGTCGAGATCGGTTTGGAAGAACTTGACTGCCCTGCACAGAGCCCTGACCTCAACCCCATCGAGCACTTTTGGGATGAATTGGAACACCGACTTCGAGCCAAACCTAATTGCCCAACATCAGTGCCCAACCTCACAAATGCTCGTGGCTGAATGGAAGCAAGTCCCTGCAGCAATGTTCCAACATCTAGTGGAAAGCCTTTCCAGAATAGTGGAGGCAGCAAAGGGGGACCAACTCCATATTAGTGCCCATGATTTTGGAATGAGATGTTCAACAAGCAGGTGTCCACATACTTTTGGCGATGTGGTGTATGCAGCAGCACGCTGTAGATCATGAATTCCTTCATGTTTAGTGTTTGTATTTGTATTTATTATGGATCCCCATTAGTTCCTACCAAGGCAGCACATACTCTTCATGGGGTTTATTATGGGTCCCCATTAGTTCCTACCAAGGCAGCACATACTCTTCATGGGGTTTATTATGGATCCCCATTAGTTCCTACCAAGGCAGCACATACTCTTCATGGGGTCCAAACACATTAAGGCACTTACATCACACATAAAAAAAAGATTAAACAGTACATCATTTAACATTATTACATCACTGCATATCTACAATAAAACATTTATAACACCACCATAAAACAATATTACAATGTACGTGTGTGTAGAGGTCGTGTGCTGGCGTGTGTGTGCGTATGTGTGTGTCTGTACCTGTATGTGTATGTCTCTTCACAGTCCCCACTGTTACTGTTTTTTAGTAGTGTTGTGGCAGCCTGGATTTTATTCAAGGTCTGATTTGTAATGAAAAATGGTGATGGCTCTGGTGATTGTGTCATCACACAGCACTGTGTGTGTGTGTGTGTGTGTGTGTGTGTGTGTGTGTGTGTATAACCTGTGGCAGTGTGTATAACCAAGTGGCAGCAGTGTTGCTGGGAAACAACAGAAATGGGTCAGTGTGTATGGGGAGGGAATGCTTTCCTGCGCACAACACCTGTCCCACATTATTTTGTTCTAGTTCTCAAGTTACACACACAGACAGACACACACACACGCACACACACACACACACACACACACACAGACAGACAGAACGGGGCCAGAAAGAGTTTCTTTCACAACTCTTGATGTCTGCATGGTCAGATAAATGGTTAGGGTTTGAGACCCGACAAACAGACAGGTGGGTTGATTACAAATATATCAGCATGTCATCACTCCTAAAGACAGCAGACAACAACACACAGATTACAAAGGGCTGTAATGGTAGTAGAAGACCAGGGCACAAAGTGCAGGCCTGCAGGGAGTCTATTAGGCCCGTCATTTACCTCCTAGTGTAATTGGGTATCATTCCACCATTCTTTGCCTTTTAAGTGTATCTTGAACATTGTCATAAAGAAGAGCACATGTTCAACTTCATAAAAAACATGTTTTCCATCTCAAGAGGTTAAATAAAAGAAAATACTATAGTAGTGTCAATTAAGTGCCAAATAAAGTAACAGGGTTGACTGTAACAGGTTGACTATAACATGGTTGACCGTAACGGGGTTGACCGTATCATGTTGACTATAACAGGGTTGACCGTAATAGTGTTGACCGTAACAGGGTGGCCATAACAGAGTTGACCGTAACGGGGTTGACCGTAACGAGGTTGACCATAACGAGGTTGACTGTATCATGGTTGACCGTTAAAGGGTTGACCGTATCATGTTGACTATAACAGGTTTGACTGTAACGGGGTTGATCGTAACAGGGGGGCTATAACAGGGTTGACCGTAACAGGGTTGACCGTAACAGGGTTGACTGTAACAGGGTTGACTGTAACATGGTTGAACGTAACGGGGTTGAACGTAACATGGTTGACCGTAACGGGGTTGACCGTAACAGGGTTGACTGTAACAGGGTTGACCATAACGGGGTTGACCGTAATCAGCCATAAATCCCCTTATGTCTGGGAGAATGGGCGCTTGTTGTGTGCAACAGGGAGTGGCAATTGAATGCAAGCTTCACAAAATCCTGTCTATCTGTCGGTAACAGGGTTGATGTGTTATGCTCGACCCACTCAGTTTTCCACCACAAAACACCAGAACATGTCCAATAAAGAGTAGAACCAGCTCAACTGCTTGTACTCTATGATTAATTAAATGGTGAATGTTTTTTTCATTTTTTTATATTTACAAAGGACTAGTTTCACAACGTATTAAAACATTCTTCCTTGGTCTGGGTGAAATCAGTTCAGTACTTTACTTTATTTCCCTGACACGGAACCCAAACCGGCTGCGTGTGTGCGCCATCGTGCATACATTTATTTTGCCCCCCCAGCACCAAACGTGATCACGACACGCAGGTAAAAAATATCAAAACAAACTCTGAACCAATTACATTAATTTGGGGACAGGTTGAAAAGCATTAAACATTTTATGGCAATTTAGTGAGCTAGCTTACACTTGCTAGGTAATTTGTCCTATTCAGCTAGCTTGCTGTTGCTAGCTAATTTGTCCTGGGATATAAACATTGAGTTGTTATTTTACCTGAAATGCACAAGGTCCTCTACTCCGACAATTAATCCACACATAAAACGGTCAACCAAATCATTTCTAGTCCCTTGGCAACGCAGACGCTCGTTGATGCACACAAGCAGTGTGGGTGCAATAATTGAATAATATAGATTTCTAAATGTATTTTGCAACATTTTTATATGTTTTGCGGTGTAGTCAAGATATTACACTGTGCTTTTGTTATTTTGGGGAAGGTTACAGAGACTATCTTGTATTCTTTTTTATCTCCCTAATAAAACTATTTGACCTGATCTGAGTAATTGGACCGACTTGTTTTGTACTTTATTTACACCAGTGTACTCCATCTTCTGCTCATTTGTGTCCACCGTCAAGATCATAGATTCAGGAAAACATTTTTTTAAACGATTCCAAAAGTACCATAATGATGACTTCAGGCTAAATAAAACATGTATTGTTTCTGACACAAAATTCCTTTATTCATAGGATGCATATGTTTGGTTGTGGGCCCACCTCTATCAACAACAATTCTGAGTAGTCTACCGGTCCTTCCCAGCTCAATTGTGTGCTTACTGCAATCTGAGTTGCATGGCGACATCTCCTCAAAGTTGTAGCAACTCAGCAGTTGTTGTTGGTTGCACTTCATGGTGTCTTGGGTCAGCTGATCACAGGATCATTCCCCTTGGTAGGCCCAACAGAGCTCCATCTTCTCAACATTGCCTTCTGAAGTTCTGTGATGTCAGTATAGTCCTTTGCATTTTTCCATTGTGTAGACACTCTACCTTCTAGACTTGTGTGTCAAAGTGTGTCACTAATCAAGCCCCAGAGGACTGGAGTTGTCCATCCCTGATACTTATTTTCCACCATAATTTGCAAATAAATTCATTAAAAATCCTACAATGTGATTTTCTGGAGAAAAAAAATCTAATTTTGTCTGTCATAGTTGAAGTGTACCTATGATGAAAATTACTGGCCTCTCTCATCTTTTTAAGTGGGAGAACTTGCACAATTGGTGGCTGACTAAATACTTTTTTGCCCCACTATATGTTGTTGCTTCAATTTTTGTATTTACTGTCTTTTATGTTCTGCGTTGTCATCATCTCTTATTTGAATGTTAGTCTGTGATAGCCTAGATCAGGGGTTTTCAACCCTGGTCCTGGGGACCCAAAGAGGTGCACATTTTGGTTTTTGCCCTAGCACTACATACCTGATTCAAATCAACAACTCATCAGGCTTTGATGATTTGAATCAGGTGTGTAGTCCTAAGAGAAAAACAAAACTGTGCACCTCTTTGGGTCCCCAGGACCAGGATTGAAAACCACTGGCCTATATTGTTACATAGTGCACAGAAACAATATAACAAAATATAGGCCTATCCCATCTTTGCTAAATATGTTGACTATGTCTGCAGTCCACATTGTTCTAAGTATTTGCATAGCTTCAAAATGGGAGTATGTACTTAAACATACATTAGCATTTACACTGATACAGGGGCTATGCCTACTGTTTTTGGGCTCCCAAGTGGCGCAGCGGTCTAAGGCACTTCATCTCAGTGAAAGAGGTGTCATTACAGTCCCCGGTTCGAATTCAGGCTGTATCACATCCGTCCGCGATTGGGAGTCCCACAGGGCGGCGCACAATTGGCCCAGCGTCGTATAAATATTAATAATTGCATTATGGCTGCGCAAAAACATGTGAAATGTTGTCAATAACTATTGATTAGGCCTAAAAATAGTGAACAATTCTAATCACAACTTGGTTTACGTAGGCTATGTGTAAATACAATTACAGGCACCATAATATTACAGCAACGCAGACACTGGAGGGTTTTATGCACATTCAAACTTTTCACATGAGCCTGACAGAGATCTAATATAGAGAGAATGTCCACTTATCCTTCATACTGCTCCCTAATATGTTTTGTAAACATAATGGAACCATCTTACTGATTGCATTCACACTTCTCCAGAAGTAGCAGATGGCTCTTAAATTCCATTGCATTCCGTGATGTATGTTCTTGTCATAAAGCCAGGACAATGAATCATTTTAGAAGTTTGGTTTTTAATCAAATGAAATGAAAAACAAGCAATAGTTTTTTTTAAACAACAAAAATAACTTGGGGTCAGAAAATGATATGATAAAATCTGCAGGATAAAGAAAGTCTCACCAGATTGCTGTTGCAGCAGTCTTCATTATAGCCTATAGGCCTACTGTAAGGGTAACCTACAACAGGGTTTGTTTTTAATCATGGCAAATGGTAAATAGAGCAATTGTACACATGAAGGCAAGCTAAACACTTATTTAGCACCGCTGTGCTGCTGTCATATGTACGAGGCAGAGCCAGGTACAGTAGATCAGCACAGCTGTGCCGGTCATATGTACGAGGCAGAGCCAGGTACAGTAGATCAGCACCACTGTGCTGCGCTCATATGTACGAGGCAGAGCCAGGTACAGTAGATCAGCACCGCTGTGCTGCGGTCATATGTACGAGGCAGAGCCAGGTACAGTAGATCAGCACAGCTGTGCTGCGGTCATATGTACGAGGCAGAGCCAGGTACAGTAGATCAGCACCGCTGTGCTGCGGTCATATGTACGAGGCAGAGCCAGGTACAGTAGATCAGCACAGCTGTGCCGGTCATATGTACGAGGCAGAGCCAGGTACAGTAGATCAGCACAGCTGTGCTGCGGTCATATGTACGAGGCAGAGCCAGGTACAGTAGATCAGCACCGCTGTGCTGCGGTCATATGTACGAGGCAGAGCCAGGTACAGTAGATCAGCACAGCTGTGCTGCTGTCATATGTACGAGGCAGAGCCAGGTACAGTAGATCAGCACAGCTGTGCTGCGGTCATATGTACGAGGCAGAGCCAGGTACAGTAGATCAGCACAGCTGTGCTGCGGTCATATGTACGAGGCAGAGCCAGGTACAGTAGATCAGCACAGCTGTGCTGCGGTCATATGTACGAGGCAGAGCCAGGTACAGTAGATCAGCACAGCTGTGCTGCTGTCATATGTACGAGGCAGAGCCAGGTACAGTAGATCAGCACCGCTGTGCTGCGGTCATATGTACGAGGCAGAGCCAATTACAGTAGATCAGCACAGCTGTGCTGCTGTCATATGTACGAGGCAGAGCCAGGTACAGTAGATCAGCACAGCTGTGCTGCGGTCATATGTACGAGGCAGAGCCAGGTATAGTAGCAAGGCACAGACGTGCAAAAAAAGTTGTTTTGCACAATCTCAAGTGTACAATTACTTTTCTACATTATTTTGAGAAATGTATTCATTGGCTACTATTTCATCCCTCAACGAAAATATAGCCCTAATCAGGACTTCTGACACACATCTACCCTAGCAGGCTGGCCGTTCATTCTGATTAGGTTGCCAGAGACACAACCCAGTCATTAAGTCTTTTTGTTCTATATCTATGGACATGGCCCAGTCCTTAGTTCTAAATGTTCAGTTGCCATGCTGGCTGGCAAATCTCTTATCCCTTGCTTGCTAGCTAGCCAACTACGGCTAATACAGTCAGGTCGAACAGTGCAGCTATAATAACAGCAAAGTTGATGCATTTGCTTAAGCTGTTTTGGATACATCGATAACAATGAGCTATGGGATGGGCAATTTCGCCTGGCATAGACAATGTGCTCACTCTCCAGGACACTGTTCAGAGGAGCTAGTCAACTGCACAGCTAACAGAATCACTACAAACTGAAGTTGTTAAGACAGCAGACTAGCTGCGTTTCATGTCGTTTTACCTGTTTTTCTATTGACATTTCCATACTAATGATGCTGATTCATGATTTCGACTGGCTGACACATTCATTTATTTTCAATAGGACAGTGAAGATCGAATTTCAATCTTGAAGCAATTTTGCTAATGTCGAGAGACAGACAGTAACATTTGTACAAACCCCTGTTGTTGCAAACCAAATGTTAGACTAGAACCAAGGGAAACTCATGTCTAGAGGCTTTTTACAGTGGATATCAAGTGAATTAATTTCCTGGCTGATGGGACACTGGATGCGCAGGGATTTCTCAGACGGAACAGAAAACCAGATTTACATTTTTGCGTCATAGGCTTACTGTGCTAAACATATTCATAGGCTTACTGTGCTAAACATATTTTGTAGTATGGCTTAGAACGCATCTCAAATCAAATGATATTTGTCACATGCGCCGAATAAAACAGGTGTAGTAGACCTTACAATGAAATGCTTACTTACAAGCCCTTAATTAACCAAATATGCAGTTTTAAGAAAATACCCCCCCCCCCCCCCCCCCCCGCCCAACAAAAAAATATTAAAGTAAGAGATAAGACAAACAAATAATTATAGAGCAGCAGTGAATAACATTAACATTAGCTTGGCTATATACAGGGGGTACCGGTACAGAGTTAATGTGGAGGCTATATACAGGGGGTACCGGTACAGAGTCATTGTGGAGGCTATATACAGGGGGTACCGGTACAGAGTTAATGTGGAGGTTATATACAGGGGGTACCGGTACAGAGTTAATGTGGAGGCTGTATACAGGGGGTACCGGTACAGAGTTAATGTGGAGGCTGTATACAGGGGGTACCGGTACAGAGTTAATGTGGAGGCTGTATACAGGGGGTACCTGTACAGAGTTAAAGTGGAGGCTGTATACAGGGGGTACCGGTACAGAGTTAATGTGGAGGCTGTATACAGGGGGTACCGGTACAGAGTCATTGTGGAGGCTGTATACAGGGGGTACCGGTACAGAGTTAATGTGGAGGCTGTATACAGGGGGTACCGGTACAGAGTTAATGTGGAGGCTATATACAGGAGGTACCGGTACAGAGTTAATGTGGAGGCTATATACAGGGGGTACCTGTACAGAGTTAATGTGGAGGCTATATACAGGAGGTACCGGTACAGAGTTAATGTGGAGATTCAGTACTCAACTCAGACTTTACTAGGATGCTAGTGAGAGGCAGGCAGGCAGGGTTGTCAGGTCTGGAGAGTTGTATGAAAGTGGAACATTGCCTTAGGCATTGATCCACATCTAACTGCATCACAAATCACAGCCAGTCTGTCTGTCTGTCTGTATTTGTGCTGTAAGCTGCAAACAAAAGGCCACAGTTTCATCCCCCAGAGAGGAGTGAGCACACTGTAACGTTACATAGTGTTTGAGTTCCTACGGCTGTTTGTTAATCATAAACTTTTGACGGTGGAACAGCCTGTTTCCCGGAATCAGCTGTCGTTCCCAAACGGCCAGTTGCAGTGGGAAGAGGGAAAAGAGGGAATGTGGGGGAGTTTCCTGTCAATGAAACGGGCCCATCAGTGAGCCCTGAGACTGAGACAGACCCTGCCCTGGAGACAAAGCGTGCCAATACAGATGGATACACACACACATACACACACATACACACACACACACACATACACCGAGCTTGATCCAAAGCGTGTTCCGAGGAAGCAGTGTTCCTGTCCAAGCCCAGTCCCGTGTCTCTGACCTGGGCCTCGATGGTTTCCACATGTGGGGAGGAGACAGCTCCATGGAGCCCGACATCGTTCAGGGATTCAACTAATGGTAGGGGAAGTGACACACAAAGCCAGGGAGGACATTTAATAACTGCAGGTCAATGTTTTGGAAGGAAGAGGTGAAGCCATAGTAAACCTTTTCTTGTATTGAGCCGGTACCAGTTGGAGAAACAGAACTGGACTTATAGGTGATTTGGTTCCTATTAGCAATACCAAGAGACAGAGTTGGGAGCACTGCCAGAGTAGACAACTAATACAACAGTCCAAACTACACTATTCCAACCCTGTGTCCATCACTTTCTCTTATCTTCAGTAGAAAAAGGCCTGAACAGAGAAACACACTATGACTGACTGTATTTTTTATCATGGACGCTTGTGAAGACAATTATTCACAGGTTAGTGAACAGCTACTCCACAGGTTTTACAAGTTAGTGAACAGCTACTCCACAGGTTTTACAAGTTAGTGAACAGCTACTCCACAGGTTTTACAAGTTAGTGAACAGTTACTCCACAGGTTTTACAAGTTAGTGAACAGCTACTCCACAGGTTTAACAAGTTAGTGAACAGCTACTCCACAGGTTTTACAAGTTAGTGAACAGCTACTCCACAGGTTTTACAAGTTAGTGAACAGCTACTCCACAGGTTTTACAAGTTAGTGAACAGCTACTCCACAGGTTTTGACATGAACAAGTCTAAATGTTGATTCCATTGATTCTAACTGAGATGTGTGGAGTGTAGTGGTCTGACGAGGAGCCATGACAACCGTGCGGTGGTCTGAATAGGAGCCATGACAACTGTGCGGGAGTCTGAATAGGAGCTATGACAACCACGAATCTTCTCTCTCTTTTCTTTCCTTTTTCTCTCGTTCTCTCTCTGTTTCATACAAAACACACACACACACACACAATCCCCCCACGACACAAACACAACCCCCTGCCCCGCACACACACAGTGGGCCCTCCCCCCTACACACAGTGCCCCCCCCCCCCCCCCCCCCCCCACACACACACAGTGGGCCCTCCCCCACACGCACACAGTGGGCCCTCCCCCCACACACACAGTGGGCCCTCCCCCTCCCCCACACACACACACAGTGGGCCCTCCCCCCACACACACAGTAGGCCCTCCCCCCGCACACACACAGTGGGCCCTCCCCCCACACACACAGTGGGCCCCCCCCCACACACAGTGGGCCCTCCCCCCTCCCCCACACACACACAGTGGGCCCTCCCCCCTCCCCCCCACACACACAGTGGGCCCTCCCCCCACACACACAGTGTGCCCTCCCCCCTCCCCCCACACACACAGTGCCCCCCCCCCACACACACACACAGTGCCCCCCCCCCCACACACACAGTGGGCCCACCCCCACACACACACAGTGGGCCCTCCCCCCACACACACAGTGGGCCCTCCCCCCCACCCCACACACACAGTGGGCCCTCCCCCCTCCTCACACACACACAGTGGGCCCTCCCCCCACACACACAGTGGGCCCTCCCTCCACACACACAGTGCCCCCCCCCCCCCCCCCCACACACACACAGTGGGCCCTCCCCCCTCCCCCACACACACACAGTGGGCCCTCCCCCCACACACACAGTGTGCCCTCCCCCCTCCCCCACACACACAGTGTGCCCTCCCCCCTCCCCCCACACACACAGTGCCCCCCCCCCCCCCACACACACACACACATAGTGGGCCCTCCCCCCACACACACAGTGGGCCCTCCCCCCGCACACACACAGTGGGCCCTCCCCCCACACACACAGTGGGCCCCCACCCACACACAGTGGGCCCTCCCCCCTCCCCCACACACACACAGTGGGCCCTCCCCCCACACACACAGTGGGCCCTCCCTCCACACACACAGTGCCCCCCCCCCCCCCCCCCCACACACACACAGTGGGCCCTCCCCCCTCCCCCACACACACACAGTGGGCCCTCCCCCCCACACACACAGTGTGCCCTCCCCCCTCCCCCACACACACAGTGTGCCCTCCCCCCTCCCCCCACACACACAGTGCCCCCCCCCCCCACACACACACACAGTGGCCCCCCCCCCACACACACAGTGGGCCCTCCCCCACACACACACAGTGGGCCCTCCCCCCACACACACAGTGGGCCCTCCCCCCCACCCCACACACACAGTGGGCCCTCCCCCCTCCTCACACACACACAGTGGGCCCTCCCCCCACACACACAGTGGGCCCTCCCTCCACACACACAGTGCCCCCCCCCCCCCACACACACACACAGTGCCCCCACACACACACAGTGGGCCCTCCCCACACACACACAGTGGGCCCTCCCCCAGCACACACACAGTGGGCCCTCCCCCCACACACACAGTGGGCCCCCCCCACACACACAGTGGGCCCTCCCCCTCCCCACACACACACAGTGGGCCCTCCCCACACAAGCCTCCTCTCTGTGGGCCCTCCCCACACACATACAGTGGGCCCTCCCCACACAAGCCTCCTCTCTGTGGGCCCTCCCCCCTCCCCACACAAGCCTCCTCTCTGTGGTTCAGCATTTAACTGCAGTCACATAACACACTCTGGAGCCTCTCCATGATCCGACCGAGAACGGACCAATTAACAAGCAGGCCACAGAAGAGCCAAGTGGCCAGCAGTAATCAGAGACAAGGAGGAGGGAGGGGACAAGATAGACTGTCATTTGTGTGTGTATGTGTGTGTCATTCACCACATTCCCAGGATGCAATTTAATCCCGCAGAGCCAGAGAGAATTCGTTACACAGGAAAGCGTTTTAATAACCCCCAGAACCAGAACCTTGAGCTTGAAGATAATGTTAATGAATGCCATGTTATTTTCAGCTGTCTAAAGTCAAACAGACAATATTAGATCAGTCTAACTCCACTTGTTTCTCCCACTTGGAATTCAGGATGTTATGAGTAGGGCTGTGGTCCAATGAGGGGGAGATGGAGGGAGGGACACATAGAGAGTTAGAGAGAGATACAGAGTGAGAGAGATACAGAAAGAGATGGGGAAGTGAGAGAGATACAAAGAGAGTTAAAGAGAGGTAGAGAGGGAGGGAGGGAGGGAGGGAGGGAGGGAGGGAGGGAGGGAGGGAGGGAGGGAGGGAGGGAGGGAGAGAGAGAGAGAGACTTGACTTTTTGTATTTCTTTAATTAAACATTCTCATTTCATTAAAACCTCACCACCACCCCTTTAAAATAAAACACCACAATATATTCTGTACTGCATACATGTACCATATTCACCTTTCCCTCTACCACACGATACAAAACACCACACATCACAATAACCAAAAAACCTCACCACTTCTACAATCGTATTTCCAAAACATCTTCCCAGGCTATACAGATAGGCCCCCCAACACACCATATCTCCTGAAATATCTCCACACTTTTTATTATTTTATACAACTCAAATTCCACCCGTAGGCACGCAGAGACCATCCCATTAAATAATAGTAAAGGGTCTGTTATCCCCCCACCTTTGACCCTGTTCCTCCTTGTTATCCAAATAGCCAACTTTGCCAGTGCAAACAGAAAATTCAACAAAACACATTTGGCCTTTTCCTTATTTGAATACCTGTACCCCATTATAAATATCCTGACAGTAAAAACGACCCCCAACCTCTCACACAGACATTTCAGCAGAGACATTAATGGAATTAACCTGCTGAACACAGAAAACACATGAATCACAGTTTCTCTCATAACACAGAAAGGACACCCCTGCCCGATTCCCGGTTCAACCCGTGCCAACCAGCAGTTAGTAGCCAGGCCTCCATGTAGAACCCTCCACTGGAGGTCCCCTGACCTCTTTGGTACTGGGGGTTTGTCGAGCCCCCTCCATCTAAAACTCACCATACTCTTCTCCCCACATACCCCCTGCCACTGATGTGCCTTCACTCCTGTTAGGCTCCTAATGTTCTTCACCTTAACGCAAAGGTTGTAGAGGGCCTTGCCTCCCATCCCCTCAAACTCCCCCTTGCTCAGAGTGTTAAAATCTAACAAGTCCTCCAGACCCCCTTGCCAGTCCCAAGTCTCTGCCATCACCTGCAGTGGCGGAAACATTGGTGGGCCCTCCCCCTGTGGCCCTCCCCCTGTGCCCCCCCCCCCCCCCTCACCGGCTCAGACAGTGCCTCCTGGACCTCCTCCAGGAAACTCTCCAGCAGCCTAAGAGACGTTATTCCTGTTTGTTGTGCCAGGACTTCTGGGGTTTTCCACCCCTCCTTTCCCAGCAGTCGCAGGTCAACCAGCCTTTGTAAACCCCCTGCCATCAGTTGTGTCTGCAAGGTGGCCGACTGAACCGATCTCAAAGGGATGGCTGGGTTGTGGAAGATAGGCTCCTCCCACAGCCCAGGCTCCACGCCCTATTCTCGTGTGGGCGTTAGCAGCTGCCAGGCCCTCAGCATTGCAGAGTAAAAATCTGAGAGACCTGCTGTACTCAGCCTCTCCAGCTTCATGAGGAACAGCTGCCGGTCCAACGCTAATCCACCAGCTCTCCTCAGCAGCGCGCATGTTGGTTCCCTCCAGCCGACATCAGTATGGAACAGCAGTCTCTGCACAGCCTTTAGTTGGAAGCAGCCACCCTAGTCTCCAGTTCCAACAGGCGCTGTCCTCTTTCGTGGGCGGTCATGTGCAACACTGCCTCCCTCAGCCAGTGATGACCAGAAAAAGTCCACCAGCTTGCATTGCAGGTTTGCGAGCAGACCGGCGGGGGTGTTGAGGACAGCCAGTTTATGCCACAGGGAAGATGCCTCCAGGTTGTTGATTATCAGCACCCTCCCTCTATGTGACACTTGGGACAGGAGAAACCGCCACCTGGCCAGTCTTGACACCACTACCTGTGACAGCACCTCCCAGTTCTTCCTGACCCACCTCTCCGAGCCCAGGTACACCCCCAACATTTTAAGCCCTTCACAACCTCACTGTAAACCCCCTGGAAGCAGAGGAGGGGCCCTATCCCCCCTCCCCATGCCCCACATAACAGAGCACTGCTCTTACCCCAGTTTACCTTAGCTGACGAAGCTTCCTCGTACACCTTCAGACTGGTCTCTAGTGCCTGCATATCCTGACTATCCCTGACCATCACAGAAATGTAATCTGCATACGCTGACACTGCTATGTCTGTCTCCACACCCATGCCTGTTCAGCACACTCCCTGCAGTCTCCTGCGTAGCAGGCCAAAAAAAAGGCTCAATGGCTAGTGTATATAACTGCCCCGATAGAGGGCATCCTTGTCTAATGCCTTGTCTCACCCAGACTGGCCTACTGAGTCCCCCTTCCACCTTGACCATACATGACGCCCCAGCATACAACATCTTCACAAAGGTCAAAAACCTTTCCCCAAACCCAAACATCACATTAAACAGATACTCATGGACCACTCTATCAAAAGCCTTTTCTTGATCTAAAGAGACCAGTCCAAAGTTCACATTAGAACGTTTCGACAAGTCCAACATGTCCCTGATTAAAAACAACTTATCTGTGATTGAGCGTCCCGGTACACAATATTTTTGGTCCTTATGTACTATCAAGTCCAGATGGGACTTCAGTCTGTTAGAGAGGACCTTGGCAAGTATCTTGTAGTCCGCACAGAGCAATGCCACAGGGCTCCAGTTCTTAAGTTCATACAAGTCCCCTTTTTTGTGCAGGAGAGTCAGAGCCGCCCGAAGGTAGCTCATCGGCAACTCTCCTACCCCGACGCATTCACACAACACACAAAGGAAGTCAGTCCAATTATTCCCCAGAATTTTTTATAAAACTCCCCTGGGAATCCATTGACCCCCGGTGCATGACCAGGGGACATCTGGATTACGGCCTCTACCAGTTCATGGGACAACAGAGGATTGTCCATTTCATCCCTCTGTGCCAGAGAGAGCTTAGGGAGTTCTGCGAACAAGACCTGAGCACACATAGGATCACACATTTCTGCCCTATACAACTCAGTATAAAACTCCACAGTTCGCTCCCACATCTCCCCCACCACAGAGGTCACCCGCCCATCAGACAGCCGTAGACAATGCATACCCTTGGCATCACCGCTTTGTCTTTCCAAACCAAAGAAGAAGGAGCTGGGAGCATCCATCTCCTTGAGCATGGAGAATCTAGCACTTACAAGTGCTCCCTTTGCTTTAACCTGGAAAAAACTGCCCAGGTCCCTAAGTAATTCAGCTAAATTATCCTGGAGGCCTACACTGCCTTGCCCCATCAGCTCTACCGCCATCTCACTAATAATATGCTCGAGTTCCCCCAATACTCTCCTAGCCTCTGAGGATGAGAGAGCTGTATACTGTTGACAGAAAAGCCGGATTTGGACTTTCCCCACATCCCACCATTAACTCAGCGACTCATACTGCTCTCTTCGCTGCCCCCACCTTTCCCAAAAAGTCTGGAAACCTGAGCAAAAAGTTGCATCTCGTAAGAGCTTTACATTAAACTTCCAATCGGATGCCTGCCGGGGCCCTGGTGAAATAGACAGCAGAGCCATGGTTATGTGATGATCCGGAAACCGCACCGGGAGAATGAAAGAGATGGATGAGGGAGTGAGATGGAGGGAGATATAAAGAGAGAGAGGAGGTAGAGAGAGGAAGAGAGAGAGAGGGAGGGATAGAAAGAGATGGAGGGAGCGAGAGATGGGGAGAGATAGATAGAGGGAGGGACGGATAGAGAGAGAGAATGAGCTACAGGACAAAATATAAACACTCCAACCCAAAAAGGCATGTCGTGTTGATGGTATCCTTAATGAAATTATCAAATATACAGACAACAAATTCCAATTGGCTATAATAAAACAATTTAACATCGTCCTTAGCTTTGGCATCTTCTCCATTATTTGGAACCAAGGACTGATCACCCCAATCCACAAAAGTGGAGACAAATTTGACCCCAAATGCGTCAACAGCAACCTTGGGAAAATCTTCTGCATTATCATTAACAGCATACTTGTACAATTCCTCAGTGAAAACAATGTACTGAGCAAATGTCAAATTGGCTTTTTACCAAATTACCGTACAACAGACCACGTATTCACCCTGCACACCCTAATTGACAAACAAACAAACCAAAACAAAGGCAAAGTCTTCTTATGCTTTGTTGATTTCAAAAAGCCTTCGACTCAATTTGGCATGAGAGTCTGCTATACAAATTGATGGAAAGTGGTGTTGGGGAAAAAACATACAACATTATAAAATCAATGTACACAAACAACAAGTGTGTGGTTAAAATAGGAATAAAACACACACATTTCTTCCCACAGGGCCGTGGGGTGAGACAAGGATGCAGCTTAAGCCCCAACCTTTTCAACATATATATCAACGAATTGGCGCAGGCACTAGAAAAGTCTGCAGCACCCGGCCTCACCCTACTAGAATCTGAAGACAAATGTCTACTGTTTGCTGATGATCTGGTGTTTCTGTCACCAACCAAGGAGGGCCTACAGCTGCACCTAGATATTCTGCACAGATTCTGCCAGACCTGGGCCCTGACAGTAAATCTTAGTAAGATCAAAATAATGGTGTTCCAAAAAAGGTCCAGTCGCCAGGACCACAAACACAAATTCCATCTAGACACCGTTGCCCTAGAGCACACAAAAAACTATACATACCTTGGCCTAAACATCAGCGCCACATGTAACTTCCACAAAGCTGTGAACGATCTGAGAGACAAGGCAAGAAGTGCATTCTTTGTCATAAAAAGGAACATAAAATTCAACATACCAATTAGGATCTGGCTAAAAATACTTGAATCAGTTATAGAACCCATTGCCCTTTATGGTTGTGAGGTCTAACTCCATAACACAGCCATCACCTACAGAGAGATGAACCTGGAGAAGAGTCCCCTAAGCAGGCTGGTCCAGGACAGCAACACAGTTAGACCCAACCAAATCATGAGAAAACAAAAAGATAATTACTTGACACATTGGAAACTGTTAATAACCTGTTGAGTGTAGGGGGCAAAATTTTGATTTTTGGATGAAAAACGTACCCAAATTGTTGTGAACAGTCTTTAGACATAGTTTCAGTCTTTAATTTTGAAAAATGAGCGAGAAAGATCACATCGCGTCAGTGTATAGCTGGGTGTCCCCAGAATTTTGCTTGCGCAACAGTTTGTAGCAACCATTGTTTCTCTCTCTCTCCTATTGACGAAGCTAAAGTCCCGATTGATATATTATCGATTATGTATTGAAAAAACAACCTTAGGATTGATTATAAAAAATGTTTGACATGTTTCTGTGGACATTACGGATACTATTTGGAATTTTTGTCTGCGACGTCATGACCGCTCGCGCCTGTGGATTTCTGAACATAACGCGGCAAACAATTGGAGGTATTTTGGATATAAAAATAATCTTTATGGAACAAAAGGAACATTTATTGTGTAACTGGGAGTCTCGTGAGTGCAAACATCCGAAGATCATCAAAGGTAAGCGATTTAATTTATTGCTTTTCTGACTTTCGTGACCAATCTACTTGGCTGCTAGCTGTTTGTAATATTTTGTCTACTGAGAGAGACGTTCTTACATAACCGCTTGGATAGCTTTTGCCGAAAAGCTTTATTGAAATCTGACACGCCAGGTGGATTAACAACAAGCTAAACTGTGTTTTGCTATATTGCACTTGTGATTTCATGAAAATTAAATATTTTTAGTAATTTAATTTGAATTTGGCGCTCTGCAATTCAGCTGATGTTGACGTAAAAGATCCCGCTAACGGGATGGGTGCGCCAAGAAGTTTTAACAAAAATCACAGCAAACTAGAATGCTAATTGGCCCTAAACAGAGAGTACACAGTGGCAGAATACCTGACCACTGTGACTGACCTAAACTTAAGGAAAGCTTTGACTATGCACAGACTCAGTGAGCATAGCCTTGCCATTGAGAAAGAAAGAAAGGCAGACCTGGCTCTCAAGAGAAGACAGGCTATGTGCACACTGCCCACAAAATGAGGTGGAAACTGAGCTGCACTTCCTAACTTCCTGCCCAATGTATGACCATACAAAAGACACGTATTTCCCTCAGATTACACAGATCCACAAAGAATTTGAAAACAAACCCAATTTTGATAAACTCCCATCTACTGGGTGAAATACCACAGTGTGCCATCACTACAGCAAGATTTGTGACCTGTTGCCACAAGAAAAGGTCAACCAGTGAAGAACAAACAGCATTGTAAATACAACCCATATTTATTTATGCTTATTTATTTTCCCTTTTGTACTTCAACCATTTGTACATCGTTACAACACTGTATATATACATAATATGACATTTGTAATGTCTTTATTCTTTTGAAACTTCTGTGAGTGTAATGTTAATTTGTATTGTTTATTTCACTTTTGTATATTATCTACCTCACTTGCTTTGGCAATGTTAACATATGTTTCCCATGCCAATAAAGTCCCTTGAATTGAATTGAATTGAATTGAGAGAGAGAGGGAGAGAGAGAGGGAGAGGGGGGAGAGAGGGAGGGAGAGAGATGGAGAGAGAGGGAGAGAGAGAGAGATGGAGGGAGAGATAAAGAGAGAGAGAGATGAGGAGAACCAGGCGGTTGACTATATAAACATGTGGCTGGGAACCTCTCATTCTCTTATTTCCAGTGGGGGAATAAAGGAACAGAGAGAGGGAGATTCTCTTACAGCCATAAGTGCCTCTCTCTGCTCTCCCTGACAGTGTCTCTCTCTCATGTGGCTTCCCGTCACAGACAGGCCCGAAGTGAATCACTAGGCCACAGGCTTCGGGTTGCGTGGCTTTGTAGTTCTGACTGGGGAAGGAAGAGGAGATGAGAGGAGTAGGGGATAAGGGGAAGGAGTGTGGGGTTCCAGGTGGGAGAGTGGAGCTAGTTTAGGGAGGCTGTGTAGAGGGTTTCGGGGGCTGTGTAGAGGGTTTGGGGGGCTGTGTAGAGAATATGGGGGGCATGTGTAGAGGGTTTAGGGAGACTGTGTAGAGAATTTGGGGGGGCTGTGTAGAGGGTTTCGGGGGCTGTGTAGAGGGTTTGGGGGGCTGTGTAGAGGGTTTGAGGAGGACTGTGTAGAGGGTTTGGGGGGCTGTGTAGAGGGTTTGGGGAGGACTGTGTAGAGGGTTTGGGGGGCTATGTAGAGGATTTGGGGGGCTGTGTAGAGGGTTTGGGGAGCTGTGTAGAGGGTTTGGGGGGCTGTGTAGAGGGTTTGGGGAGGGCTGTGTAGAGGGTTTGGGGGGCTGTGTAGAGGATTTGGGGGGCTGTGTAGAGGGTTTGGGGAGGGCTGTGTAGAGGATTTGGGGGGAGTGGGCTCATGTAGACGGCGCCTCTCCAGGAGATGGCTAAGGCCTGGTTCCAATAACAGAGAGTGGGATGATAAAAAGGAAGTTGTACACAGACATACAATACATACACCGTCTCTCCTCCCCCATACACCCTCTCTCCTCCTCCAAATACTCTCTCTCCTCCATACACTCTCTCTGCCTCCTCCTCTGTTATATTCTCATACACAGCATGACAATGATAAAGCTTAACTGTCTAATTTAGAAAACAGCCTATGTGTCATCGATATGAGTCAGAAACATTTATTCTACTGTCAGAACGTACTGCAGGACCCCTGATGAGTTTAGCAGGATAGACCCACTCACCTCTAAAGTCCTACCTCCCCCTCTTTCTCTTGCCCTCCTCCTCCCCTCCTCCCTTCATGTCTCAGCTCCTGTCCTCCTGTCCAGAGTCCCCATACTGTAGGAAGTAGATAACTCTGTACAAAGTCCCCATACTGTAGGAAGTAGATAACTCTGTACAAAGTCCCCATACTGTAGGAAGTAGATAACTCTGTCCAGAGTCCCCATACTGTAGGAAGTAGATAACTCTGTCCAAAGTCCCCATACTGTAGGAAGTAGATAACTCTGTCCAGAGTCCCCATACTGTAGGAAGTAGATAACTCTGTCCAGAGTCCCCATACTGTAGGAAGTAGATAACTCTGTCCAAAGTCCCCATACAGTAGGAAGTAGAAAACTCTGTACAAAGTCCCCATACTGTAGGAAGTAGATAACTCTGTCCAAATTCCCCATACAGTAGGAAGTAGATAACTCTGTCCAAATTCCCCATACAGTAGGAAGTAGATAACTCTGTCCAAATTCCCCATACTGTAGGAAGTAGATAACTCTGTCCAAATTCCCCATACAGTAGGAAGTAGATAACTCTGTCCAAAGTCCCCATACTGTAGGAAGTAGATAACTCTGTCCAAATTCCCCATACTGTAGGAAGTAGATAACTCTGTCCAAAGTCCCCATACTGTAGGAAGTAGATAACTCTACAACTGGTCTGCATACTCAGACAGAATAGGCCAGGAGTTTGGACTCAAACAAAATGTATGTGTGCAAAGCCGATTCAGAGATTTTATTAAATAGTTCAAGCACAATGTCATTAAGGAGTGTCCACACTAGGACCAAATAGGATCATTCTGGACATGAAGTCAGTCTCGTGACAAAAAGAGTGACTGTATCACAATGTAAATGAAGGTTGGGTTTGTTTCAACCCTGCCCACATGCCCACAGCTGGCAGCACACAAGTAATCATCAATTCAGAGTGCAGCAGCACACAACTCGTAATGCCCATGGTAATATTTGGGTTGACTTTGGATATCCCTATCGGGCTAGTTAAGGGCAATCGGTAAGCATTTACAATAGCTCCAAATGTCAATCACTTAAAACCCCCAAACCAACTATAAATTGTAGAAATTAATATATAAATATTGAAAGTGTTTACTGATACAACTAAAAGGTGTACAACATGAAAATATTGTCTAATTTACATTGTAATGTATTGACGGTTCCTAACTATAGGAGATAGGTTATCCAATGTCAAACCAAATTTGCCACAGTCGCACACCAGCCGGCTGAAGTTAATTGGCAAAATAATTTGGATAACACTTCCCACCTGTAAACACACACAAGAGACATCCACATCAAACCACACCCCGAAACCAACTCGCATTTAAATTCGGTCATGGCCGCTGGCATTTCTTAATGATCCAAATCTAAAACAAGGCCATAACAGGAAGTGCAGTCACCCTTTAACCTTGTTTGGCATAGATAGGAGTAGACAATCATTGGCACACTACTCCTTATAAACAGCGCTCTGCTTTCAACTTTGAGCTATTTCATATGTCTTTTACAGCACCCGCCTTACGTAATACACACACTCACAGAGTGTTTAGTACTGGGACAAAGTGCATTACAAGTGGTAAACAGGTGCAAATACTCACAGATTAATACAACTAAATGAGTCAATAGCCTTTCCAGTTTTATTCCAATCAATGGTCAATATGATTTCAGGATAAGGAAAGGTAGAGGAACTGAAATAGTTTGATCTCATTGCAACCAATAAAAGACAAGTCATTTTGTCAATTGTTCCTAAACCACTGGGGAAAGTGCACCAATTGCTAGTAAAAAGACAGAACTCTACAGTGTTTTTAACATTTCACAGGTGGGCTCTCATAGCGTCGATATAATCAGGACAGAATCCATGGAGCCTCTGTGAAGTCATGTAAAATGGGCCCCTATGTGAACATCTCCCCAACCTACAGGACCCCTGATGAGTTTAGCAGGATAAACCCACTCACCTCTAAAGTCCTATCTCCCTCTCTTCTCTTGCTCTCCTCCTCCCCTCCTCCCTTCATGTCTCAGCTCCTGTCCTCCTGTACAAAGTCCCCATACTGTAGGAAGTAGATAACTCTGTCCATAGTCCCCATACAGTAGGAAGTAGATAACTCTGTCCAAAGTCCCCATACTGTAGGAAGTAGATAACTCTGTCCATAGTCCCCATACTGTAGGAAGTAGATAACTCTGTCCAAAGTCCCCATACAGTAGGAAGTAGATAACTCTGTACAAAGTCCCCATACTGTAGGAAGTAGATAACTCTGTACAAAGTCCCCATACTGTAGGAAGTAGATAACTCTGTCCAAAGTCCCCATACAGTAGGAAGTAGATAACTCTGTCCAAGTCCCCATACAGTAGGAAGTAGATAACTCTGTCCATAGTCCCCATACTGAAGGAAGTAGATAACTCTGTACAAAGTCCCCATACTGTAGGAAGTAGATAACTCTGTCCAAAGTCCCCATACTGTAGGAAGTAGAAAACTCTGTCCAGAGTCCCCATACTGTAGGAAGTAGATAACTCTGTCCAGAGTCCCCATACTGTAGGAAGTAGATAACTCTGTCCATAGTCCCCATACAGTAGGAAGTAGATAACTCTGTACAAAGTCCCCATGCTGTAGGAAGTAGATAACTCTGTCCAGAGTCCCCATACTGTAGGAAGTAGATAACTCTGTCCAAAGTCCCCATACTGTAGGAAGTAGATAACTCTGTACAAAGTCCCCATACAGTAGGAAGTAGATAACTCTGTCCAAAGTCCCCATACTGTAGGAAGTAGAAAACTCTGTCCAAAGTCCCCATACTGTAGGAAGTAGATAACTCTGTCCAAAGTCCCCATACTGTAGGAAGTAGAAAACTCTGTCCAAAGTCCCCATACTGTAGGAAGTAGAAAACTCTGTCCAAAGTCCCCATACAGTAGGAAGTAGATAACTCTGTCCAAAGTCCCCATACTGTAGGATATAGATAACTCTTCAACTGGTCTGCGTACTCAGACAGAATAGAACAGAAGTTTGGACTCAAACAAAATAGATGTGTGCGAAGCCGATTCAGAGATTTTATTAAAGTTCAAACACAATGTCACTGAGGAGTGTCCACATAAGGACCAAAGTAAATAGACAATCACTCTCAGTGTTACATTTCTTAGCGTTTACAGTATTAAGTGTCAACACTCCAGGTATCAACAGGAGCCCTATGAACCCTCTCCCAAAGGCAGTGCACTATATAGGGAATAGGATGCCTTTTGAGACTTAACCATAATATCTGGTTGAGTTGGGAAACAGGAAACAGGTGTGTTGTATAACTTGTGTGGCTGGATTAACTCTAAGGCCCAGTGTTCTCAGATACCAGAGAGGAGGAGATAAGGAGATGAGAGGAGGTTGGAGAAGAGGGTGGAGAGGAGATGAGGAGAGGAGGGTGGACAGGTTGGTTGTATAACTTGTGTGGCTGGATTGACCCTCAAGCCTAGTGTTCCCATTACTCTTCAACATGCTGTCCGATTCTCCCCCCTCCTCCTCTTGTCCTCCTCTTCCTTTCCTGTCCTCCATCTTGTCCTCTATGTAGGCTGTAGAGGGTTGAAGGGTGGAAGGCAGAGGAGGAGGGGGGATGGTGGAGAGGAGGGTGGACCGGAGAGGAGGAGGTGGGAGAGAGGAGGGGAGGGGGGAGAGGAGAGGAGAGGAGAGGAGAGGAGAGGAGAGGAGAGGAGAGGAGAGGTATGATGAACTCTCATGTGGTAATCCAACCGTTGCTCCAGCAGAGATAGACAGTTCGTCAGCCATGACACGGTCAGAGAGAAAGTCCAGAAGGATTCTGTAACATCTGGGGTGGATAATAGGATTCTCCTTAATTACATTAACATTACATTTGAGTCATTTAGCAGACACTCTTATCCAAAGTGACTGACAGTTAGTGCATTCATCTTAAGGTAGTTAGGTAAGACAACCACATATCACAGTCACAGTCAATTCATCTAGGAGGTCACACACTCCAGCCAAACTCATTAGTTCACTTTCCTCACTTCACTAATGTGGTTCTGTGCTTTGCAATCTGTGTATGTGAGTGTGTGGGTGAAAGGTCAGTAAACCATGAAGAACCATTCGAGAGGAGAGGAGAGGAGAGGAGAGGAGAGGAGAGGAAAGTAAAGGAGGGGAGAGAAGGAGAGGAAGGGAGGAGGAGAAAAGGAGAGGAGAGGAGGGGAGGAGAGGAAGAGAGGGGGAGAGGAGGGGAAGAGGGGAGGAGAGGAGGGGAGGAGGGGAATTGAGGTGATGACTGGAAAGGAGGAGAGGAGAGGAGAGGAGAGGAGAGGAGAGGAGAGGAGAGGAGAGGAGAGGAGAGGAGAGGAGAGGAGAGGAGGAGAATTGAGGAGAGGAGGGGAAGAGAATTGAGGAGAGGAGGGGAGGAGAGGAGGGGAAGAGTGGAGGAGAGGAAGGGAGGAGGGGAGAGGAGGAGAGGAGGGGAGGAGAGGAAGAGAGGAGAGCAAGAGAGGAGGAGAGGGGAAGGGAGGATGAGAGGAGGGGAAGAGAGGAGGTGATGACTGGAAAGGAGGAGAGGAAAGGAGAGGAGGGGAAGAGTGGAGGGCAGGAGAAAGGAGAGGAGGAGAGGAGGGGAATTGAGGAAGGAGGAGGTGAGGAGAGGAGAGGCACTGCAGGGTACAGGAGACGAATAGTGGTATAGGAGCCTCTCCTCCTGCCTTTTGTAACAGGGTGGATGGGTGACATGTGAATACTGTGGCTGCAGGGTCATTGTGAGGGCTCCTGACTGAGATTCTTTCCCACTGTCAGACACACACACGCCACACACACAAACTCATGCACACGCTGTTTATGTTCACATTCCCAGACTCTTGCAGTTCTCTACCCTCTCACAATACATAAACATGGGTCTCTCTCTCTCACACACACCCCTGTCTCTCTCTCTCCCCCTTCTCTCCCCTCTCTCTCTCTCCCTCCCCTGTCTCTCTCTCTCTCTCTCTCTCACCCCCCATCTCCCTCTGCCCCCCACTCTCTCTCTCTCTCAATTCAATGTTCAATTTAATTTAAATAGATAATAAACAAAAGTGAAAAAAAAACAATACACATAATTACAGTAAACATTACATTCACAAAAGTTCCAAAAGATTAAGGACATTTAAAATGTTATATTACGTGCAAATGGTTACCATACAAAAGGGCAAATAAATAAACATATATATGGGTTGTATTTACAATTGTGTTTGTTCCTCACTGTTTGCCATTGTCTTATTTTCACACATCTCCCAATAGGGAGATTATCAAAATTGGGTTTGTTTTGGAATTCTTTGTGGGTCTGTGTAATCTGAGGTAAATATGTGTCTCTAATATGGTCACACATTTGGCAGGAGTTTAGGAAGTGCTGCTCAGTTTCCACCTCATTTTTTGGGCAGTGTGCACATATCCTGTCTGCTCTTGAGAGCCTACGAGAGGCTGCCTTTCTCAATAGCAAGTCTCACTGTACATAGTCAAAGATTTCCTTCATTTTGGGTCAATCACAGTGGTCAGGTATTCTGCCACTGTATACTCTCTGTTTAGGGACAAATAGCATTCTAGTTTGCTCTGTTTTTTTGATAATTAGGGATGGCTAACCCTGGAGATCCCGTCACTAACCCACCCAGTTACCAGACATGGACTCAGGGATGGCTAACCCTGGAGATCCCGTCACTAACCCACCCAGTTACCAGACATGGACTCAGGGATGGCTAACCCTGGAAACCTACAGGACGGTAATCCTCCAGGAACAGGTTTGGAGAGAACACCTACAGGAGGGTAGCTCTCCAGGAACAGGGTTGGAGAGAACACCTACAGGAGGGTAGCTCTCCAGGAACAGGGTTGGAGAGAACACCTACAGGAGGGTAGCTCTCCAGGAACAGGGTTGGAGAGAACACCTACAGGAGGGTAGCTCTCCAGGAACAGGGTTGGAGAGAACACCTACAGGAGGGTAGCTCTCCAGGAACAGGGTTGGAGAGAACACCTACAGGAGGGTAGCTCTCCAGAAACAGGGTTGGAGAGAACACCTAGAGGAGGGTAGCTCTCCAGGAAAAAGGTTGGAGAGAACACCTACAGGACGGTAGCTCTCCAGGAACAGGGTTGGAGAGAACACCTACAGGAAGGTAGCTCTACAGGAACAGGATTGGAGTTAAAACCTACAGGGAGGGTATTCCTCCAGGAACAGAGTTGGAGGGAAAACCTACAGGAGGGTAGCTCTCCAGGAACAGGGTTGGAGAGAACACCTACAGAAGGGTAGCTCTCCAGGAACAGGGTTGGAGTTAAAACCTACAGGAGGGTAATCCTCCAGGAACAGGGTTGGAGAGAACAGCTCTCCAGGAACAGGGTTGGAGTTAAAACCTACAGGAGGGTAGCTCTCCAGGAACAGGGTTGGAGTTAAACACCTACAGGAGGGTAGCTCTCCAGGAACAGGGTTGGAGTTAAAACCTACAGGAGGGTAGCTCTCCAGGAACCGGGTTGGAGGCCCCTGCTCTCGATGTTACAGGGCCTTATTTACTGATGAACGTGTTTGTATTTTGCTTCTTGTGTTTTGTGTAATTGATATGTATATACTGTATGTAGATATGCATAGTGTAATTGATATGTATATACTGTATGTAGATATGCACAGTGTAATTGATGTGTATATAGGTAGATATGCATAGTGTAATTGATGTGTATATAGGTAGATATGCATAGTGTAATTGATGTGTATATATGTAGATATGCATAGTGTAATTGATGTGTATATAGGTAGATATGCATAGTGTAATTGATGTGTATATAGGTAGATATGCATAGTGTAATTGATGTGTATATATGTAGATATGCATAGTGTAATTGATGTGTATATAGGTAGATATGCATAGTGTAATTGATGTGTATATATGTAGATATGCATAGTGTAATTGATGTGTATATATGTAGATATGCATAGTGTAATTGATGTGTATATATGTAGATATGCATAGTGTAATTGATGTGTATATATGTAGATATGCATAGTGTAATTGATGTGTATATATGTAGATGTGCATAGTGTAATTGATGTGTATATACAGTGCCTTGCGAAAGTATTCGGCCCCCTTGAACTTTGCGACCTTTTGCCACATTTCAGGCTTCAAACATAAAGATATAAAACTGTATTTTTTTGTGAAGAATCAACAACAAGCGGGACACAATCATGAAGTGGAACGACATTTATTGGATATTTCAAACTTTTTTAACAAATCAAAAACTGAAAAATTGGGCGTGCAAAATTATTCAGCCCCCTTAAGTTAATACTTTGTAGCGCCACCTTTTGCTGCGATTACAGCTGTAAGTCGCTTGGGGTATGTCTCTATCAGTTTTGCACATCGAGAGACTGAATTTTTTTCCCATTCCTCCTTGCAAAACAGCTTGAGCTCAGTGAGGTTGGATGGAGAGCATTTGTGAACAGCCGTTTTCAGTTCTTTCCACAGATTCTCGATTGGATTCAGGTCTGGACTTTGACTTGGCCATTCTAACACCTGGATATGTTTATTTTTGAACTATTCCATTGTAGATTTTGCTTTATGTTTTGGATCATTGTCTTGTTGGAAGACAAATCTCCGTCCCAGTCTCAGGTCTTTTGCAGACTCCATCAGGTTTTCTTCCAGAATGGTCCTGTATTTGGCTCCATCCATCTTCCCATCAATTTTAAAAATCTTCCCTGTCCCTGCTGAAGAAAAGCAGGCCCAAACCATGATGCTGCCACCACCATGTTTGACAGTGGGGATGGTGTGTTCAGGGTGATGAGCTGTGTTGCTTTTACGCCAAACATAACATTTTGCATTGTTGCCAAAAAGTTTCATCTGACCAGAGCACCTTCTTCCACATGTTTGGTGTGTCTCCCAGGTGGCTTGTGGCAAACTTTAAACGACACTTTTTATGGATATCTTTAAGAAATGGCTTTCTTCTTGCCACTCTTCCATAAAGGCCAGATTTGTGCAATATACGACTGATTGTTGTCCTATGGACATAGTCTCCCACCTCAGCTGTAGATCTCTGCAGTTCATCCAGAGTGATTATGGGCCTCTTGGCTGCATCTCTGATCAGTCTTCTCCTTGTATGAGCTGAAAGTTTAGAGGGACGGCCAGGTCTTGGTAGATTTGCAGTGGTCTGATACTCCTTCCATTTCAATATTATCGCTTGCACAGTGCTCCTTGGGATGTTTAAAGCTTGGGAAATATTTTTGTATCCAAATCCGGCTTTAAACTTCTTCACAACAGTATCTCGGACCTGCCTGGTGTGTTCCTTGTTCTTCAGGATGCTCTCTGCGCTTTTAACGGACCCCTGAGACTATCACAGTGCAGGTGCATTTATACGGAGACTTGATTACACACAGGTGGATTGTATTTATCATCATTAGTCATTTAGGTCAACATTGGATCATTCAGAGATCCTCACTGAACTTCTGGAGAGAGTTTGCTGCACTGAAAGTAAAGGGGCTGAATAATTTTGCACGCCCAATTTTTCAGTTTTTGATTTGTTAAAAAAGTTTGAAATATCCAATAAATGTCGTTCCACTTCATGATTGTGTCCCACTTGTTGTTGATTCTTCACAAAAAAATACAGTTTTATATCTTTATGTTTGAAGCCTGAAATCTGGCAAAAGGTCGCAAAGTTCAAGGGGGCCGAATACTTTCGCAAGGCACTGTATGTAGATATGCATAGTGTAATTGTTGTGTATTGATGTGTTCATTTATGTCTCATCACGCTGCTTCAATAAAAGTGAAATAAATATATAATGTGATGGTGTGGAGGTCCACCTGTTCCAGGAGGAGTAGCTAGGCTCCTTAAGCAAAGCTACTACACTTGGTCAGTGTTCATGCATGTTGGGTCAGCATAAAACAATGTTCTAGGATTTGATTTGCCCATTCTTATCCAGAACTTATAAGGTTAAAAGTGATGAAGAGCACAATGGAAAGGAAGCGTTCAGTGATCACCCTGGTCACATGACCAGCCAGCGGTCACTTAGTGTTTAACCTCTGTGACCGTGACTGGGCAAGGGTTCAAGCCAAACCCTGCTCCAGAGAGTGGCCGCTGTGTTGAGCAACCTTGGCTGAACTTGCTGAACCGTTTGCGGTCGGAGTGGAATTCTCCTCTCCTGTGGTCATCACACACTACCACTGCAGAGCACCCTGGGTAATGGCAGCACCCCCCCCCCTCTCTCGCTCTCTCTCACTCATTCTCTCTCTCTCTTATTCTCTCTCACTCTCTGTTTCTCTCTCTCTGTCTCTCTCTCGCACTCTCTCTCTCTCACTCCCTCTCTCTCTCTCTCTCTCTCTCTCTCTCACTCTCTCACTCATTCTCTCTCTCTATTTATCTGTCTGTCTCTCTTTCCCTCTCAGGTCTGGGGGGAGGTAGTGGAGGGAGAGAGAGACTGAGAGACTGGGAGGTCTGGTCTCGCGGTCAGTGGCTGGACCTCTGTGCCTTGGCAGCCGTCATGTCTTTAGCAAAGCCAACATGTTTGTTTTAGGATATCATCAGGCTTCTCATTTACAGGAACCCAGCCTGTGGTCCGATAGCGTTCCCAAATCCCTACCCCCTCACTGATGCCAGACTTGAGAAATTCTATAATTGTATGCAACACTGTAGGATAGATATGTTTACTTGCATATCTATTTTGGGGTAGGGAGATAGCAGAGGTGGGCTGGATGGATAGACATACAGACTACCCCAGTGCCCTCTTAAGTAAGAAAGTAGAGGTGGGCTGGATGGATAGACATACAGACTACCCCAGTGCCCTCTTAAGTAAGAAAGCAAACAGAAAATACATCAGAGGAATACTGTTCTGACAGAAAACAAATTCTGTTTTTTTCCCAGATTCAAATTCATGTTCATACCTTAGTAAAGCTTAACATAGTCCTATATTCAGCATTGTCATGTAAAGAGACTGAGACCTACTAATACTGGAACTGGAAGCATACTTAGCATAAAATATGTAAATACCAGTCATTTTGGCCAGGAAAAGCCCTAGTTTTCCATTCACAGACACGGTTTGTGGGTTATTCTCTCCCCTACTTAGCATAGCACAGCGTAATTACATAACCACATGTAGTTATTGCAATGGAACAACATGCCTCTCGTCCACCCGCGCGCGCACACACACACACACACACACACACACACACACACACACACACACTCACACTCAGTTGGATGACCTAGTATGGAGGAGGAGGGTGCACCAGGTTATCTTGGGTAAATAATAGTATTTAGTATTTGTTAGGATCACCATGCCAAGGCAGCAGCTACTTTTCCTGGGGTCCAAACAGTATTAAAACAATTAAATCACAGCAAAACACAACAAACAGCCTACATCATAAATAACACAATACATCATCAAATGCATTATTACAAATTTGGTGCTTTCAACACGTCAATACTTCTCACAAAGACAAGTAGTGATGCAGTCAATCTGTCCTCTTCTTTGAGCCAGGAGAGATTGACATGCATGTTATTGATGTTAGCTCTCCGTGTACATTTAAGGGCCAGCCGTGCTGCCCTGTCCTGGGACAACTGGAATTTGACTGTGTTCTACTTCATGGCTCTTAACCATAATACTGGGCAGTAGTCCAGGTGTGATGAAACTAGGGCCTGTAGGACTTGTTTAGTTGATTGTGATGTCAAGATGGCAGAGTAGCGCTTTATTATGGACAGACTTCTCCCCATCTTAGCTACTGTGGTATCAGTGTGAATGGCGCACATACACACAACCTCTGAATGGCACACATACACACAACCTCTGAATGGCACACACACACACAACCTCTGAATGGCACACATACACACAACCTCTGAATGGCACACATACACACAACCTCTGAATGGCACACACACACACAACCTCTGAATGGCACACACACACACACAACCTCTGAATGGCACACATACACACAACCTCTGAATGGCGCACATACACACAACCTCGGAATGGCACACATACACACAACCTCTGAATGACACACACACACACAACCTCTGAATGGCACACACACACACACAACCTCTGAATGGCACACATACACACAACCTCTGAATGGCACACATACACACAACCTCTGAATGGCACACACACACACACAACCTCTGAATGGCACACACACACACACAACCTCTGAATGGCGCACATACACACAACCTCTGAATGGCACACATACACACAACCTCTGAATGGCACACATACACACAACCTCTGAATGGCACACACACACACACAACCTCTGAATGGCACACACACACACACACAACCTCTGAATGGCGCACATACACACAACCTCTGAATGGCACACATACACACAACCTCTGAATGGCACACATACACACAACCTCTGAATGGCACACACACACACACAACCTCTGAATGGCACACACACACACACAACCTCTGAATGGCACACACACACACACAACCTCTGAATGGCACACACACACACACAACCTCTGAATGGCACTCATACACACAACCTCTGAATGGCACACACACACACAACCTCTGAATGGCACACACACACACACACAACCTCTGAATGGCACACATACACACACAACCTCTGAATGGCACACACACACACACACACAACCTCTGAATGGCGCACATACACACAACCTCTGAATGGCACACATACACACAACCTCTGAATGGCACACATACACACAACCTCTGAATGGCACACACACACACACAACCTCTGAATGGCACACACACACACACACAACCTCTGAATGGCACACACACACACACAACCTCTGAATGGCACACATACACACAACCTCTGAATGGCACACATACACACAACCTCTGAATGGCACACATACACAATGCATGTCTCAATTATTTCAAGGCTTAAAAATCCTTCTTTAACCTGTCTACACCCCTTCATCTACAATGATTGAAGTGGATTTAATAGGTGACATCAATAAGGGATCATAGCTTTCACCTGGATTCACCTGGTCAGTCTGTGTCATGGAAAGAGCATGTTTTGAACACTCAGTATATGTATGACTAGCTTATTACTAGTCACCCATTCTAAGACTGACTGCAGCTCTTTGTTAAGGGCTGCAGTGGTTTCACTTGCTGTGGCAGTTGACGTGTATAAAGTTGAGTCATCAATGTAGAAAAAAGCTACCTTGAGGTATGCCAAACTCTACCTGGTTTACGTTAGAGAGGCTTCCATTCTCTTAGATAGTAACTCTCAATCAATGATATAGCAGAGGACGTGAAGCCAGAACACCTACGTTTCTTTCAGTAGTAGACTATTATCGATAATGTCTTAAACCGCACTTACATCTAACAAAACAGCTGCCACAGTCTTCTAATTATTCATTTTATTTCAGCCAATCATCAGTCATTTGTGTAAGTGCTGTGCTTGTTGAGTGTCCTTCCCTAGAAGCATGCTGAACATCAGTTGTTAATTTGTTTACTGTGAAATAGCATTGTAGGCTAAGATTGAAGAGGTGACAAATAAGAGTGTCAATATAGTCCACTACAATCCTCAGACATTTTCCAGCCAAGTTGTCAGTACGAGGTGGTTTATCATTGTTGATAGACCCCCCCCCCCAAAAAAAATCACCTCTTCCACTCACTTCATGGAATTCAACATTTCAATCCTTGTCTTTCATCATTTGGTCTGTTATGCATGGATATGGATGTTCAGAATTTGTTGTTGCCATGTCATGCCTACATTTGCTAATCTTGCCAATGAAAAACAAATTAAAGTAGCTGGCAATATGAGATGTTTTTGTAATTACTGAGCCGTCTCATTCAATGAAGGATGGAGCTGAGTTTGCGTTTTTGGCCAATTTTTATTTAAATGCTCCAATTATTTGTACTTTTTACTAAGATTTTTACTATGCAATACAGTATATGCTACTTGTTCGTGTTCCCACTCAGTTGTCCCCAGTTACACTCACAGGTAATCCAACACCCCCCCCATTGAAAACCTCAAACCTGGTCACATGTGTTTGTATATGCAAGCGGAAAAGAGAGAGAGAGAGACTGTTTAAGGCCACGGTGTGTGTGAAGGAGAATTTTGTATTTTTCAAACACCTGAAACAGCTTTTTCCTGCAATCTAGAGCCATAATCATTATGCTGAATTCTATGTATATTTTTGATTATGTGTATATTTCTCTGCATATCTAAGCATACCTCTTGAGCTGTCTGTATCCTCCTGACTGATGGGTAAAAATTGAAAGCAATGTGAGTCTTATTCAGCATATTTACAGTTTTTTACAATCACTTTGGCACAAATTTCAGAACCTTAATGTCATTTTTCAGAACTCTCGACACAAAATTCACAACCGATGATCAAAATGCACATTTTTCAAAATTCTAACACTTTTTCCAATTGCTTGGATGCAATACACATAAAGCTAAGATCATTTGTTCATTGAACTAAAATCACCTGTTCAAAATGACAAAATAGCAAAACGCAATTCAGACATTACATCTGAGATGACTGTCTATTCATTTCATTACAATGATCTAACTAGCCATTGATACAACTGATCAAAATGATAAGTAACCGTTGCATTGCTCTTAATGCATAGTTTTACGGAAACTGACAAACAATATTCCATGTTTAGATCATGAAAGTTTCAGGATAACGAGATCCATTGACACCAATTACTTTGGAACATGAACACATTGGACTACATTATCTATGAATGTAATATTTCATCATCATTCTTTATCAGACACTGTTTCTATGGTCCCATGTACCACTTTTCCAGACCATGTTTTCAGATTTGACATTACTGTACACCTACTTTATTAGGTACACCTATCTAGTACTGGGTAGGACCCCCCTTTTGCCTCCACAACAGCCTGAATTATTCACGGTGTTGTATGTTAAGAGATGCCATTCTGCACACCACTGTTTTAAACAGCTGTTATTTGAGCATTTGTGGCCTTTCTGTTAGCTTCAATGAGTCTGGACATTCTCCTCTGACCTCTCTCACTTACCAAGATATTTTTGCCCACAGAACTTTCCCTCACTGAATGTGTTTTGTGTATTGCACCGTTCTCTGTAAACTCTAGAGGCTGTAGTCTGTAAAAATCCCAGGAGGGCAGCATGTGTGACACCAACAATCGTACCACGGTCAAAGTTGCTTAGATTACTCATCTTGCCTGTTCTAATGTTTGGTTGAACAACATCTTAAGCTCTCTACTCTATTTACTCTATATATTGAGTTGCAGGCAGCCACATGATTCGCTGTTTGAAGGAGCAGGCTATTAGCGTTAACACGCAGGTGTACCTAATAAAGTGGCCGGTGAGTGTATGTATGCAGGCCCTTGTAATTGCTTTTCCAATACTGCCAACTCGTTACTGATGATTGATTTCACATTGTGGTAGGAGTAAATAGTGAAATGAGTGGTATCCACCTACAACAACATAGTGATAACGTGGAGCCTGCAGGTGATCCAGGTCACAATAGAGGCCAAGCAGTGGGAGGAGGAAGACGAGGAAGACGTGGTGGTCAAAGGAATGGCAGGGGACAAACAATCCTTCTGAGAGGTGGTCGTGGGCCTCGTTTGAGAGGTGTGGGGGAATGTGGTAGAGGACATGCTTCTCCAACTGCATTGCTTGCTGTTTGGGGTTTTAGGCTGGGTTTCTGTACAGCACTTTGAGATATCAGCTGATGTAAGAAGGGATTTCTAAATACATTTGATTTGATTTGATTTGACAAGGCCACGGACCAAGACAGCGGCAGCAAGAGCAAAGAGCGGGCTGTAGTCAATCTGGTTCGGGCCAGAAATGATATTCGCCTTACAGAAATTCGGCAGCTCATCTTGGACAATAACGACATGTTCAACAATGTGGAAGCCATCAGTTTGCTGACTGTTGCACGCATGCTGAAAAGTCACCAGGTGTCTCTAAAACAGCTATACCATGTGCCTTTTGAAAGAAATGAGGACAGATTGAAACAACTGAGGACTGAGTATGTTCAAGTATGTTCAGGTATGTTTAGTTTCAAGATGCCTGTTGTGAAAAATTGCCCAAAATTCTACATCATTGTAATCAGTAATTCTCTTTCCAAAATGTATTTTTAGAGGGTGATGGAGCTGGATGCTGACGAAAACCATTGCAAATTCCTCTTTTTTGGATGAGGTAGGCTTCAACCTGGCCAAGACAAGGAGGAGAGGTCAGAATTTCATTGGCCAGCGGGCAACCATCCAAGTACCTGGACAATGTGGGGCCAACATCACCATGTGTGGCTATATCAGAAGATGGTGTGGTGGGATGCAGACCTCATATTGGATCATATAATGCAGCTCTCCTTGTAACCTTTCTTGATGAGCTTAATCAGGTCTGTAGAGCTGATGGCGTGACCTATGTCATTGTGTGGGATAATGTCATGTTCCACCCACCAGGCTCAAATGGTGCAAGCATGGTTTCAGGCCCATCCACAATTTACCACCCTGTACTTACCCCCATACTCTCCTTTCCTTAACCCGATTGAGGATTTTATTGAGGAGGTGGAAGGTATATGATAGGCGCCCTCACGAACAAGCCACCCTTCTCCAGGCCATGGATGACGCATGCAATGACATCACAGCAGACTAGTGTCAGGCCTGGATTCGCCCGAAGATTCTTCCCAAGATGTTTGGCTAATGAAAACATCCATTGTGATGTGGATGACAACCTGTGGCCAAATCCACAAGACAGGGTTGTTGGAAATATAGAAGTACAGTAATCAACCCTTTGTTCTGCTTTTTACAGTAAGACAGGTGAGGAACACTACAGTGATGTTTTACAGTAAGACAGGTGAGGAACACTACAGTGATGTTTTACAGTAAGACAGGTGAGGAACACTACAGTGATGTTTTACAGTAAGACAGGTGAGGAACACTACAGTGATGTTTTACAGTAAGACAGGTGAGGAACACTGCAGTGATGTTTTACAGTAAGACAGGTGAGGAACACTACAGTGATGTTTTACAGTAAGACAGGTGAGGAACACTACAGTTGACCTTTTATTGTTTTCTTTTATGATTGCTAATTATTTCTGCTTCGATTCAAAGAAACCTATGTTGTGATTTTATTGTATTTCAAAATACATTTCAGATTTTGTTCAATGATTCCACTGTCTGTAGTATTCTCTCTACTAGTCCTTTTACAGTGATGTATTACAATATTTAATGATTGTACAAACAACTACACAGGGAAACTATCGGTATCTTGTGTGTGTGTGACCTAAATGAATGTTCCTATGGTATTTCATGATAAATTAGTTATTTGAACCAATGATTCTGCAAGTGCAAGGTTTCCTTAAAGATATGAATGCACAATGCAATGTTTTGAACATTGGACAGCCTGTGTTACATGTCACGGCTGGCTGAAGGACCAAGGTGCAGCATGGTAAGCGTACATTTTCTTTTTATTAAAAATGACGCCGACAAAACAAAGAACAAAACCAAACCGTGAAGCTTTGGGCTATGTGCCCTGAACAAAGTTAACTTCCCACAAAACAGGTGGGGGAAAAGGGTACCTAAGTATGGTTCTCAATCAGAGACAACGATAGACAGCTGTCCCTGATTGAGAACCATACCAGGCCAAGACATAGAAATACAAAACATAGAAAAAAGGACATAGAATGCCCACCCTAGTCACACTCTGGCCTAACCAAAATAGAGAAAAAAAAGCCTCTCTATGGCCAGGGCGTGACAGTTACAAGTGATGACCGCTTTGAGTTTTGTGTCTAGTTTTGAAAATGACCACAAGGTTCTGAAATTACTGCCAAAGTGAATGTAAAAAAACATAGTTATCGCTTGCTTTTCTAAAGTCCACCAACCCTGCCAGTTAAGTGGCTAGTAGTATTACGTGTGTGCGTGTGTGTGTGTCATGCATGTGTCGTACCCATTTACACCTCTCTTTCAAGGCCGAGAGAGAGAGAGACTCCTTCCCCTCTCTCTCTCCCTCCCTCCTCTCCCACTGTGGTTCTTTAATTTCTTGGAATTATGCGTCTTCTGTTTCTGGGCGAGTGAGAAAGCACTTAGAGAGAGATCTGAATGAAAGGTAGTTATTAAATGCTACCATGTTTATTGTATGTCTCATAGTCTCAGTCAGGTAGTCAACATGTCCCATTGGTTCATCACACCAACTGAGGGAAGAGGTATGAATATACTGTAACGTTTTACATCATCTTCCAACAGAGGCCTTGGACTCAATGGAACTCCCTGCCTAAATAAATAAAGAATAAATACAAATAAAGAAATCCAATGACCATGACTAAGGTCAAAGAGGGTTCAATCCCTGATCCATAGTGATACTCTCACACAAAACACATTTAATATAACCCTGTAGCACTGCAAGACCATTTTGGAGGCTATATCAATATCCAATGAAGTATAACCTTTCTTATCTCAGTTATCCAAGGTATTTTTATGTTTTTACTGTTTGTTGTCTTGTGTAAACTCAAGATGAACAGCCATTAGCGTTTCTCGAAGTAGACAGTAGACCCTACTAAGACCGCCATCTAGTGGAGAGAGTCTAGAACAACAGTCAACTGCTGAGCTGAATTCTGCCCTTGGGATAAATTATTCATGCATCATAGATTTAGTCCCTAAAAACAGGCCTCAGATATATTTTAACTATCTGGACCTGTATTCATAATGTGTCTTAGAACTGATCTTAGATTAGCACTTGATACAAACGGCCCCAGATCAATTCACTTGTATGGATCTCCTACAATATCTTCTACCTTATATTCTACCTTTTCTCCTACAATATACTCTACCTTATCTTCTACAATATCTTCTACCTTAGCTCCTATAATATCTTCTACCTTATCTTCTACAATATATTCTACCTTATCTTCTACAATGTCTTCTACCTTATCTTTTACTTTATCTTCAACAAGAAATATCACTCACAAAACAGAATAAATATCTGATAAAACTACAGTTCCTCACAATAAAATGACAGCTCTTAATAAAGACAGCTCTGTTTAAAAAGAAAGAACAGCTTTATACGATATGAAAACAAATCATTTTGAGCTGATAGGAACTCCAGGTTCAATTCATTAAGGTAAGCCTTTGAAGGCCTGAGAAGTCACTAGTTGTGGATCTCAAGGAGTTAGTCCAAAGTGTCCCAGTGTGGCTTTGTATAAATACAAATAAATAAAATACATGATTTTCTTCCTTATTTTCCACAATATCTTTGTACAATATCTTTATTCATCAGAAGTCACGACAAGCACATCCCTGAAAGAAGAGGAGACTGGTGAGGGGATGTCGGCTCATAGTAATGGCTAGAATGGGATACGTGCAATGGTATGAAACACATGGAAATGATTTGTTTGATGTTGGATACAGTTCCATAAATTATTTCCATGTGTTTCTATTAGCCCCTGCCATCAGCCACCACTCTCGACCTGTAGACCTATACAAAAGAAGGCTACATATTAAAGTGGAATTTATCAGGCAGACTTATAACAGTAGGCCTAAACAGAAACTGAAAACAAATTAAATCCGAGGGTAAGTAATACAACCTTCAAAAATAAATGAATAGTGGGTAGTGCGCACTTCTCCACCTGAGCAGGCTGACAGTAGTCATATGCCGTGGTCAAAACAACTGGGAACACCGAAGTCGGAAGTCGAGGAATTGCGAATTCTGAGTTCCGAGCTCCCAGTTGTTTTGAACACGGCATTAGTTTATACCTATCCATGCGTTGTAAGATCTGAAATGCGTCAGCAACGCCTGGGCAGAGGAACCCGCACAGTGTGGGCTCACACTACACTCTCAGCACACGGAACCACATGGTTGCGTGTGTGGGTGGTGGGTGGTGGGTGGGACTGAAAAGAAATCCGAGTTTTTGTTGACACGAGATGAGCCGCTTTTCTTATGTCAGTTGGATGCGGACGTTGTTCTTTTGTGTGAACTGATCTGTGTAACAGTATAACATAAAAGTCACATTGATCAGGCCATGCGCTTACCGCTTAGTGGAGTAGGTTACTACTTTTTTTATGGATTACAAAGCTAAATTAACCTGCGGTGACAGAGACAATGTCTCGTCCGGAAATCTCTATATGTCCGCGGCAATGTTCTCGGCGGGAGTTCTCGGAAATGTAATCGCCTTGGTCCTTTTGGAGATGCGGCGCCGGAGGCAAAGTCCATCCCTTTTCCAGGTGCTGGTGACCGCGCTGGTGATTACGGACCTACTGGGTACCTTCTCCGTCAGTCCTCTCGTACTAGCCTCCTATACACAAAACAGGACCTTGATGGGTATGGGTGAAAACGGAGCAGTATGCAACTATTTTGGGTTCAGCATGACTTTTTTCAGCCTCGCCACTTTGGCCATTCTGTGTGCCATGGCTTTGGAGCGCTACCTCTCCTTTGGACACCCGTATTTTTACGAACGGCACTTGAGAAAACGCTGCGGATACATCACCATTACACTCATCTACCTGATCTGCATCCTTTTCTGCCTAGCACCTTTCGTGGGCTTTGGAAAATACGTTCAATATTGCCCGGGGACTTGGTGCTTCTTTGACATGGTCCCATTAGAAACCAAACCAAAAGTACACGTCGGTGTGTATGCGTCATTGACTCTCCTCATGATTTCTACCACAGTGGTCTGTAACTTATCTGTCGTCTACCACTTAATTATGATGTATAGGAGGTGCAAAGCGCGTGTTTTAACGCGACGGATACGGTTCTACCAAAGATCCCTCTCTATGACAGAGGAAGTGGAGCATCTTCTGCTTTTGGTGTTCATAACGGTGACCTTTGTCATCTGTTCGTTTCCTTTAGTGGTAAGAGCATTCGTTTCGATGTTGCAGGTCAAAGTGTTGAAAATATTGAGACACTGTCTAATGTGCAGTGTGTGTGTGTGTGTGTGTGTGTGTGTGTGTGTGTGTGTGTGTCCTCCCTTCTCTCAACCCAAGCATCTCTTCTTCACATATGTTACAGTTCAAAATGGTGCTCTTTAACATGTCCCAAGCCATGTCCTGTTACATCATCATAAACAACAACCCAATTTAAACATTTAACATGTCAATAATGAAAGGCTTACAAGGAGCAAGACCATTGACATATTGTGATTGTTTATGTATTGTATTTCCATGTACTTATTGCAGTGTTCTTGCACCTGTTATTGCTCAAGCCTACTAGCTGCAACCAATACTTCCTAGCCTTTAATAGATCATAAGGATACTGTCTTACTTGATAACCATATTTTGTTGATATTGAAATTCTGAATAACTGACTGTGATGCATTTTCTCTTTGTGTGTGTGTCTGTCTGTGTGTGTGTCCCCCATAGCTCCGTGTGTTCATCAACTTCATGGGCAGGTCAAATGAGAGCTATGGCACTGATCTCGCTGCTCTCCGCCTGCTGTCCTTCAACTCCATCATTGACCCCTGGCTCTTCATCATCCTCAGCCCCTCGGTGCTGCGCTTCCTCTGGAGGAAGCTGACACTGTGTAAGCCCCAGAGGCCCCCTGAGGCCCCCACATTCTCACGGGAAAAGCCTTTCCCCGTTGGGCCAAAACTCTCACTGCCAAACCCACCCATGGAGCTCCAGAATGAGGAAGTGCAGAGAGTGGACAAGACATAATTTCATGCATATGGAATCAGAGGCCAATGACCCACTCTAGAAGGATTACAGTAACAGGACCATTTGATATCAGCAGGAGCCTAAGTGGACACAGGAAGTGATTTGACAGACTAGACATCCACTGGTTGAAGGGACCCCCTTACACAGTGTGTACTTGCAACTAAACATTTAGTGAGGTGCAGCATTTTCACTTACTGACCTCATGACAGGAGGTTGGAATAGATTGAGGAAGATATCAGAGATGTGGAAGGCTGTGGTGCTGACATGTTATACCCACACAATATGGATTTGGGATTTGGAACCGGACTTAGCATTTTGATGTGTCTACTTATTTCATTGCTTCATTATATTTATATACAAACTTTATGATCAGAAATGTATAGGACTGAAATGTTCATTTGACCGAACTCCTCCTGGACGAATGGGTCCAGTATTTACTATATTAATAAAAGTCAATAAACATGATCTAATCTTTAACCATTTTATGATTGGAAAACCAAATATAATGTCCTTGTAATATATTGAATGTTTACATTAAATGTTTCAGTATCAGAACCCAAACCCAGCTGTCGTTGGAGCCCGTATTAATATGATGTCTCACAACAAAGGAGGAATTAGATCATAATGAATAAGATTACATAGACAAGACGGCCAGGTCACCTACATGGGACTCGAAATAAGCCGACAGACCAACTGTTAAGGCTGAAAGCTACACAGTCCCAATCCTGAGAAGGTAAACATAGCTGCCTGTTCAGCACGGTACAACATGTTTAGACATTTGGTGACCAATGTGCCGTTTTTAACATTTATTGGAATTTTTAATCTGTCCCTTTGCATTAAGCCACTCCTCAACAGATACTCAATCCTTGATTTAGCTGTGATGTGTGACGATAAGATGGGTTTCAGCTTGAGGTTCTTACTCATACCAGTAACTTTCCATTCCAAACAAAGGCGTTGGCTTGTCTTATTCATAATGCACACAGAACAGACTGGTTTTGACTTGTGTGTCCTCATCTTTGTGCTGTGTACAGTATGTCATCCTAAGTACTGCTGCGACTATACGGCCACTCAAGTGTTCCTGTATTTCTCTTTTCATTTCCTGACATGGCTTTTTTTAGAAAACGATTCATGTTATTTTCTTCAAAAGTGTTGCCTACCCTTCCGTGGTTCTATTCATTTTCAGTCAGTCTGAAGCCCTGCATCTATGTTGATCGTTAATTAAGTAAAAGGCCAGCAGGGCTTCCATTGGCAGAGATCTGGTTGAGTGACTGTTTAAGACTGAAATAGCTGTGTTGTTTATTAAACAAAAGTGTCATTGCCCTTAAGGCAGGAAGTCAGAGGGAGACAGTGTGTGCATCCTAAAATGCATCCTAATCCCTTTATAGTGCACTACTTTTGACCAGGGCCCATAGGGAAATGTGTAGTAAATTGGGTGCCATTTGGAACACGCTCACTGTATTCAGATTAGTTTGATCAGATGCACTCCATGTGTTTCCCATAAAGCACTGCTTCTGTATTTACTTTAAGCTCCGTTCCCATCATTGATGGTATGTCCCATGTCCTTCAGATAAGATCTCCACTCGCAGAAAAGTGTGTTTACTGCTGGACTTTCAGTCCCTTACGAATCTAGGAAGGAAACACTTACCTTGGATAGTTTGACTATTGCATTGAGCTGACACTTTGGCACATCTTTGCTAGGTCAGTAAATGGTAAAGCTGCTCTTTGTAAAAGTGGACATTTTTAAACTGTTTTTATTTATGTGCCACTGTGTGTGAGTTTACCGTTTCAATTTGTTAGTGTGAATTTCAGTCAACAATTGAAGTGAGGGAGAAATTGAGCTAATATACGGTGGCCTAGCTCCAATGCTCCATAAGTATTGTACTGAATCTCTCCAAATGGTCCTTTATTGAACTACAGAATGAAGAAAAAAATCAATAATGTCTCCAAGTGCAGCAGTATATTGTACTATATACTAACAGTACACTTACAGGGAAGGATGCACGGTCATCTCACAACCAGATGGTTTCTGGTTGGACTGATACAACATAGATAAACATAGAATTGGACACAGATCGCACTTACACTACCAAACACAGACCGCATGTACACAAAAACTTCATTTCAAAGTGACAACAAGGACATAGGATTTCGAAACACAAACAGGAACTCAGATGTTTATTTTCGAAGGGATCTGAGATTTCATTTTATGTTCAAATCAGTTAGATTGGACAGCTCACAGAATGTCACACATCTTATGAAGAAAACAAGGAACATACAACCAATAGTATGAACAAACAACAACAGCCCAAAACATTACTGTACATGCGAAATACAACCCACTACATGATATTGTACGTCGGATCACAGTTAAGGGCCCTTATTCACAAAGAGTAACAGTGGTAAAATGAAGATAATATGGATAATACAGCTCTTTGACTGGGAGACTATAAATACGGTCCCTGAGATTTAGCCTAAAGATTTGACCTAGGGCTAACATACTGTAGGAGTGTGTTTTTAAGTTGACATGTGTATTTTTAAGTTGATCAAGTGCCATGTCCATGGCCCCACGAGATATTTCCCACAGGAAAGTTTTTTTATGCTTCCTAGTTGAGAATGTTAACAGCATCCAGAGACCAAATATCTGTAGAGAATTAACAACACATGTTTGATTTGCAGGGGGGTTGCTGAAGCTGAAGCTGCTGTGGTGCTTGCTTCACTGTCTGTCTCATTCACATTGCATTCTTTTTCAAATTGAACCCTTATTTTACCAGGTAAGTAGACTGAGAACATATTCTCATTTACAGCAACAACCTGGGGAATATTTACAGAAAGAGGAGGGGGGATGAATGAGCCAATTGGAAGCTGATGGGGATGATGAGGTGGCCATGATGGTGTGATTGGGAATTTAGCCAGGACTCCGGGGTTAACACCCCTACTCTTACAATAAGTGCCATGGGATCTTCAATGACCACAGAGAGTCAGGGCACCCATTTAACATCCCATCTGAAAGACAACACTTTACACTGGGCAATATCCCCAATCACTGCCCTGGGGCACTGGGATAGTTATTTTGACCAGAGGAAAAAGTGCCTCCAACACCACATCCAGCAGCATCTGGTCTCCCATTCAGGGACCGACCTTCTCTGCTAAAATCTGTGTAAAAGATTGAAAGGAATGTGTCTTATTCAGTACATTTAGTTATTGCTTGCTTTTCTAAAAGTATACCAAACTTTCCAGCAGACATGTGGGTTAAAATAGTTAGACTAGCAAGCTGATCTAACTTGATTGATAGCCTGAAAGGGCTTATTGGTAGCTAGATATGAGGTTAGGAGATTGGGAACCTATCTGGGACAGCTAAAGACAACTTCATAAAATTGCTAAGTGGCTCGTAGTATTACAGAGAATTTTGTTTATTTTTTTCAAAAAGATTTTAACAGGACAAATCTGAGGGGGCATGTGTCCCTGTGCCCCCTATGGGCATGACGCCTCTGATTACTCAGTATAATCTGTAAGCTTTTAAAACAAAGAAATTCCCATAAACTGCTGCTTGCTGCGTTTTCCATTGAAACCTCCCCTGCAGAGCACTAATGCAGTGTGACAGCCCAGAGGTTGTTTGCTCGGCCAAAACAACAGGTTCTCATCATAGTAAAAGGTCCCATTTATCAGTAGGCCTATACCACATCCTAGAGTTCTGATCTATTCGACAACAGAAAGTATCACCTATATCAGATCACACTGAGCACTCTGTACCCTATAAATCTTTTTATAGTTAAGAACAAATTCTTATTTACAATGATGGCCTACCAGGGAACAGTGCCTTGTTCAGGGGGAGAACAACAGATTTTTACCATGTCAGCTCGGGGACTCAATCCAGCAACCTTCCAACCCAACGCTCTAACCACTAGGCTACCTGCCACCCCAAGAACATCCTACACAACTCTGCTGTCCCACTGACGTCACACTGTGACTTTTCTTATACCCTTCAACAAACATCCAGTCATTTCTGTGAATACAGGAAATGCAGATGGACTTCCAGCTGTGTCCTGTCTTGTCAGGATGATGACACTGGGTGTCTTCTATTCTCAGGCTAGTTAGTGACAGGAATAAGACATAGTGCATGATGATAGCAAGGCCTGAGTGGTCTTGCGTAAGGCGTCCTTCTGAAATAATCCATTAAGTTAAGTGTTTACATGTTAGAATGATTCAAACAGGCCTGCTTTTGGCTCCCTACCCTATTACACACATGGACAAAAAAAAGAGATGCTATGAAAGTGAAACAAAGTGATGGTGAAAAAAAGATTAAAAGGCTGAATGAATAGACAAAAGATATATTTTATGACCGTCTTTTGTCATTGTTTGAACTTTTCCTGTGTTTATGGGCGCAAGCGTTGGTGGTAGGGTTATATAAGATACACACAGCTGTTCTATAGCTTTGCTTACTCACTTTAGCCGCCTCCGCTGACTTCTATGCTCACAAAGAACACATGAGAAGTGCTTCAATCAAACTGATAGTCTAAACCACCAACTCACAATCAGCCTGCACCCACACCCTCTCACCCACACCCTCACACACTTCTCTTTTCAGGAAGTTCAAGGATTCATCATGCTATGAAAAACCTCTGCTTGCTCACAACAAAATTATGTGCTCTGTCAAATATGGTAAGATTATATCCAGACTAGAAGAGTGTTGTCAAATATTTGTATTATTCATCTGTGACTCTTCATGGGAAAGTCACACAAGCCAAACATTACCAGATTCATACTGAGTTAGTATAATGTGTTTTTGTGATTTGAAAGAAGGGCAAAATATTATATTTCCTAATGAAACTTATTTTGGGTTCGAGCGGCATCCTTTGGAGCAGTGGTTTGCAACCTTTTGGGTTACTGTACCATCAACTGAATTTTGCTCTGCCCAGTGTCCCCCTGATGTACCCCTCATGTGCACTTCACCAGTAAGCCTATTGTCTCATGAGTCTTCTCATGTACCCCCTGTGGATAGGCCAAGTACCCCTGGTTGGTAAACACTGCTTTCGAGCATCCTTTGGTCCTCATAATAATGAGAAGAATGAGGAGACACAGCACCATGAGGCAAAGTTGACAAATTGCACAATGGCACAGAAACTAAACACATCCTCTCTGAAGTTTACAATTCCCGAGAAAGGGCTTGTGAGTCTTAATGATGGCAGGGGAACCAGGATTGACCCAGTAACTGGAAATGAATCTGCTCTGGATCTCAAATTCAATGGAAGGCAGATGTAGTTGGGAGGTTTTGGAGCAATCTACAGGAAGAACAAAAACCCACAAATTCTGACAAACTCCAAGCATTGATTATGCAAGAATGGGCTGGCATCAGTCAGGATGTGGCCCAGAAGTTAATTGACAGCATGCCAGGGCAGATTACAAAGGTCTTGAAAAAGAAGGGTCAACACTGCAAATATTGACTCTTTGCATCAACTTCATGTAATTGTCAATGAAAGCCTTTGACACCTGATTCAGTATAAACAAGCACAAGCAGTAGTAAGGAGGATCATTAGGACAGCTAAGAGGGAGTATTGGCACTGGTTCTGTGGAAACATAGGCAGGACCACTCCTGTGGGAGAGGTATGGGGGATGATTAAAAGGATGAGTGGGGTCAGAAGAGATTGGGATCTCCCTGTGCTGAAAAGTAGGGGGATTGTTGCAGTGAGAGATGTGGAGAAGGCAGAGATGTCAGCCCAGGTATTTGTGAAGGTGCACAGCTATAATAATCTGACAGAAGAGGTGCAGCATGGGGGAGAGAGAGGGTCAGAGGAGAACATCCAGGGTTGCTGGATCAGAAAGAGATGGTGGGGGAGAGAGAGGGTCAGAGGAGAACATCTGGGGTTGCTGGATCAGAAAGAGATGGTGGGGGAGAGAGAGGGTCAGAGGAGAACATCTGGGGATCCTGGATCAGAAAGAGATGGTGGGGGATACATTGAATTGGCCCTTTTACATTGGCTGAGATGAAGAGTGCATTAGCTAAAGCTGGGGTAACATCTCTTGGGAAGGATGAGATGTGTTACATTATGATTGTTCATCTCAGTGACACAGCAATGGGGAAAATATTGGGCCTTTATAATAAGGTGAGGCAGAAAGGGAAACTGCCTGGAAGTTGAAGCAGGCGGTAGTTGTGCCAATACAGAAACCAGGGAAAGACCCTACTAGTCCTTCAAGCTATAGGGTGATAGCGTTGACATCTCACGTATGTAAACTTATGGAAATAATGATAATGGAAAGGCTGACTTACTTTCTGGAGAGTAGAGGACTAATGTCACCAGATTAAAGTGGGTTTAGGAAAGATGGTTCCTGTACTGTGCCTTGAGTCAGTCAAACGGAAGGCACAGGCAGATGAGGAGATGGTGGTAGCCGTTTTCTTTGATGTAGAGATGGCTTATGATATGATGTGGAACGAAGGCCTACTTATCAAGCTGGATAACATGGGGGTTGGAGGAAGGGTTTTTAACTGGATAAAGGATTTTATTTTTGGGCCATCAGTACAAGTGAGGGTGGGGAGCTCTATGTTAGAAAGCTATGAGGTGGGCCTCCCGGGTGGCGCAGTGGTTAAGGGCGCTGTACTGCAGCGCCAGCTGTGCCATCAGAGTCCCTGGGTTCGCGCTCAGGCTCTGTCGTAACTGGCCGCGACCGGGAGGTCCGTGGGGCGACGCACAATTGGCCTAGCGTCGTCCGGGTTAGGGAGGGATTGGTCGGTAGGGATCTCCTTGCCTCATCGAGCACCAGCGACTCCTGTGGCGGGCCGGGCGCAGTGCGCGCTAGCCAAGGTTGCCAGGTGCACGGTGTAGCCTCCGACACATTGGTGCGGCTGGCTTCCGGGTTGGAGGCGCGCTGTGTTAAGAAGCAGTATGGCTGGTTGGGTTGTGTATCGGAGGACGCATGACATTCAGCCTTCGTCTCTCCCGAGCCCGTACGGGAGTTGCAGCAATGAGACAAGATAGTAGCTACTACAACAATTGGATACCACGAAATTGGGGAGAAAAGGGGGTAAAATTCAAAAAAAAAAGAAAAAAAAGCTATGAGGTGGATAATGGCATCAATTGGCCCCCTGGGAAGTGTCATTAGTCCTTTGCTGTTCTCCATTATGATTGACGATGTATTCTCTCAGGTGAGACCTGATATTGGGAGGTCATTGTTTGCGGATTATGGAGTGCTGTGGGAGAAATATTGCCTATACAGCCAGAAGAGTTCAAGAAGCGATTAGGGAAGTAGAGCAGTGGTCCCTCAGGTGGGGCTTCCAGTTTGCGGTTGAGAAAAGACAGACTGTATTTTTTTCTAGAAGGAAGGTTGGGGAGGAAATATACCTGAAGCGGTATGGAAGGAATCTGGAGAGGGTGGGAGGGGTTTAGGTTCCTGGGGGTCTTGTTTGACACTTGAATGGGTAAGGAAGGAAAATATTGGATGTAATGCTTTGCTTGTCAGGAATGGAGAGGTGTTAAAAATGTCATATATAGCGCTGTTAATGTCATCAATGGATTATGGAAGTATAGCATATGGATCATAAAGCTAGATGTTATCCAGTCCCAAGCCTTAAGAATATGTTGTGGAGCACTCAGGACCTCCCGGTGGCAGCGATGCAGGTAGTGTTGGGAGAGATGCCGGTTAAGTTAAGAAGACAACAGCTAGCCATGACATATTGGGTAAATCTTAAAAGACATAAGGTCACACATCTGAAAAAAAGGTGCTCCTAGAGTGTTGGGAACATGGACAAAATCTGAATACAAGCTTTGGGTGAATAGGCAAATTGCATGGCGAGAGAGATGGGGTTGTTTGGGAGGGAGTTTAGTCCCTCTGTGCTTCTTCCTGCTGTAACCTTGGTTTTTCCCTCAACCACTGATAGATCTTTGGTTGCTTGAGAGGGTAAGGGATGTTGAGGAAGGAGTAGATTCAGTTGTAAGTGAACATTTAAGAACACAATACTATGCTTTTTTTTAAGGATCTATATCTCTCTCGTCATTACTCAATGCCTAGGTTTACCTCCAATGAACTCACATCCTAACATACATTATGCCTCGAATCTATTCTCTCGCCCAGAAACCTGCTCCTTTTACTCTCTGCTCTGAACGCACTAGACGACCAGTCCTGATAGCCGTTAGCAGTGCCCTTATCCTACTCCTCCTCTGTTCCTCTGGTGATGTAGAGGTTAATCCAGGCCCTGCAGTGCCTAGCTCCACTCCTAGTCCCCAGGTGCTCTCATTTATTGACTTCTGTAACCGTTAAAGCCTTGATTTCATGCATGTTAACATTAGAAGCCTCCTCCCTAAGTATGTTTTATGCACTGCTTTAGCACACTCTGCCAACCCTGATGTCCTAGCCGTGTCTGAATCCTGGCTTAGGAAGACCACCAAAAACCCTGAAATTTCCATCCATAACTAAAACATTTTCCGACAAGATAGAACTGCCAAAGGGGGCGGTGTTGCAATCTACTGCAGAGATAGCCTGCAGAGTTCTGTCTTACTATCCAGGTCTGTACCCAAACAATTAGAGCTTCTACTTTTAAAATCCACCTTTCCAGAAACAAGTCTCTCACTGTTGCCGCTTGCAATAAACTGCCCCCAGCTGTGCCCTGGACACCATAGGTGAATTGATTGCCCCCCATCTATCTTCAGAGGTCGTGCTGCTAGGTAACCTAAACTGTGACATGCTTAACACCCCGGCCATCCTACAATCTAAGCTTGATACCCTCAATCTCACACAAATTATCAATGAACACACCAGGTACAACCCCAAATCCGTAAACACGGACACCCTCATAGATATCATCCTAACCAACTTGCCCTCCAAATACACCTCCTCTGTTTTCAACCAAGATCTCAGCGGTCACTGCCTCATTGCCTGCATCCGTAATGGGTCTGCAGTCAAACGACCACCCCTCATCACTGTCAAATGCTCCCTAAAGCACTTCAGCAAGCAGGCCTTTCTAATCGACCTGGAAGGATAGTGACCTTATCCCGTCAGAAGAGGATGCCTGGTTATTCTTTAAAAGTGCCTTCCTCATCATCTTAAATAAGCATGCCTTGTTCAAAAAATGTAGAACCAGGATCAGATATTGCCCTTGGTTCTCTCCAGACCCGACTGTCCTTGAACAGCACAAAAACATCCTGTGGCGTTCTGCATTAGCATCAAACAGCCCCTGTGATATGCAACTTTTCAGGGAAGTTAGAAACCAATATACTCAGGCAGTTAGGAAAGCTAAGGCTAGCTTTTTCAAGCAGAAATTTGCATCCTCTAGCACAAACTCAAAAACATTCTGGGACACTGTAAAGTCCATGGAGAAGAAGAGCACCTCCTCCCAGCTTCCCACTCCACTGAGGCTAGGAAACACTGTCACCACCGATAAATCGACGTCTGGCCATGCTTTCCACCTGGCTACCCCTACCCCGATCAACAGCCCTCCACCCCCCACAGCAACTCGCCCAAGCCTCCCCAAATCCAGATAGCTGTTGTTCTGAAAGATCTGCAAAATCTGGACCCCTACAAATCAGCCGGGCTAGACAATCTGGACCCTCTCTTTCTAAAATTATCTGCCAAAATTGTTGCAACTTCTATTACTAGCCTGTTCAACCTCTCTTTCGTATCGCATGAGATTCCCAAAGATTGGAAAGCTGCCGCAGTCATCCCCCTCTTCAAAGGGGGAGACACTCTAGACCCAAACTGCTGCAGACCTATATCTATTCTACCCTGCCTTTCTAAGTTCTTTGAAAGCCAAGTTAACAAATTACCGACCATTTCAAATCCCACCGTACCTTCTCTGCTATGCAATCTGGTTTCAGAGCTGGTCATGGGTGCACCTCAGCCACGCTCAAGATACTAAACAATATCATAACCGCCATCTATAAGAGACATTACTGTGCAGCTGTATTCATCGACCTGGCTAAGGCTTTCGACTCTGTCAATCACCACATTCTTATTGGCCGACTCAAAAGCCTTGGTTTCTCAAATGATTGCCTCGCCTGGTTCACCAACTACTTCTCTGATAGAGTTCAGTGTGTCAAATCGGAGGGCCTGTTGTCCGGACCTCTGGCAGCCTCTATGGGAGTGCCACAGGGTTCAATTCTCGGGCCGACCCTCTTCTCCGTATACATCAATGATGTCGCTCTTGTTGCTGGTGATTCTTTGATCCACCTCTACGCAGACGACACCATTCTGTATACCTCTGGCCCTTCTTTGGACACTGTGTCAACTAACCTCTAGACGAGCTTCAATGTCATACAACTCTCAATCCACTAAATGCATGCTCTTCAACCGATCGCTGCCCGCACCTGCCCTTCCACCCAGCATCACAACTCTGAACGGTTCTGACTTAGAATATGTGGACAACTACAAATACCTAGGTGTCTGGTTAGACAGTAAACTCTCCGTCCAGACTCACATTAAACATCTCCAATCCAAAATTAAATCTAGAATCTGCTTCCTATTTCACAACAAAGCATCCTTCACTCATGCTGGAAAACATACCCTCGTAAAACTGACAATCCTACTGATCCTCGATTTCGGCGATGTCATTTACAAAATAGTCTCCAACACTCTACTCAACAAATTTTGTCACTAAATCCCCATATACTACCCACCACTGCGACCTGTATGCTGTTGTTGGCTGGCCCTCGCATCATATTCGAATCCAAACCCACTGGCTCCAGGTCATCTACAAGTCTCTGCTAGGTAAAGCCCCGCCTTATCTCAGCTCACTAGTCACCATAGCAGCACCCACCCATAGCACGCGTTCCAGCAGGTATATCTCACTGGTCACCCCCAAAGCCAATTCTTACTTTGGCCGCCTTTCCTTCCAGTTCTCTGCTGCCGATGACTGGAACGTTCTGCAAAAATCACTAAAGCTGGAGACTCTTACCTCCCTCACTTGCACCAGCTGTCAGAGTAGCTCACAGATCACTGCACCTGTACATAGCCCATCTGTAAATAGCCCATCCAATCTACCTCATCCCCATACTGTATTTATTTATTTATCTTGCTCCTTTGCACCCCAGTATCTCTACTTGCACATTCATCTTCTGCACATTCTACCATTCCAGTGTCTAATTGCTATATTGTAATTACTTCACCATCATGGCCTATTTATTGCCTTTACCTCCCTTATCCTACCTCATTTGCACATGCTGTGAATAGACTTTTCTACTGTATTATTGATTGTATGTTTGTTTATTCCATGTGTAACTCTGTGATGTTGTATATGTCAATCTGCTTTACTTTATCTTGGCCAGGTCGCAGTTGCAAATGAGAACTTGTTCTCAACTAACCTAGCTGGTTAAATAAATGTGAAATAAATAAATAAAAATAATAATGAAAAGGATCCCTAAATAGAGAGGACATGAGCAGCTTTTAGTGTTCCTGAGTTTAAGGTGGCAGTGACAAAAAGAGCAACGTATAATTTATCTGTTTACACAATGGAGTTGTTGGCCATACTATTGGCTGCAGTGTGTGTGGAGGAGGTGAGGCCAGACAGGGTAGTCATCTGCTCTGACTTATGTGCTGCACTGATTCATTTGTACAGCTTACATTCATTTGTGTCACAGAGCAGACAGGATCTATTGTATGAGGTTTTGCAGTGCTTGTACAGGGTGAAACAGATGGGGATATTTGTGATGTTCCTCTGGGTACCAGCTCATGTGGGAGTAGAGGGGAATGAGGAAGTGGATATTATTGCCAAGCAGGCTCTTAAACATCCTAATGTTGAGACTGAATTGTCCATCAGTAAAACAGAAGCCAAGGAATTAATAATAACAGTGGTTAAAAATAAGTGGCAAGAGTTGTGGAACAGGGAGAGTAAGGGAAGAAAACTGTATAAAATCCAGGAAAAGGTGGGGGCAGGGAGGTCCTCAGGTTGAGAGAGAAGGCCAAGAAAGTGTCATCACAAGGCTGAGACTGGGACACAGAAGGCCAGTCTCTGGTTCACACTCCAGTCCAGTTGGAGGCGGTAATGCACCATAAAGTTGGTTGCCAACCGCCATAGAAAATCCACAGAAGTAGAAGAAGAAGAAGAAGTAGAAGAAGAAGAAGAAGAAGAAGTAGTTAACAATTCCCATAATTCATAGAGGCAAAATGGCTGACACCAGAGAAAAGGGACTTCAAGATTACAGAAAAAGATTACTTGAACATAAAGAGATTGATGGACGTTTAAAAGAGTGTAAGTGATATATTTGCTTGCCTTTGTCAATATTTCAGAGTAATACTCATAAAAGGGGTTATCGAACTAAAATAACCAACATGACCAGTTAGCTAATCGGTTGTTGGCTAACTCGCATTGTCATGCAGTAGAGTCGGTCATAGAAATGAATGGTCTTGACAACCGGCTAACGCGTTAGCAAAATGCTAGCTACCAAAACAGCTGCAGTTAACTGTGCTTAGCAAGCTATTTAACCAGCTATTTGCCAAGACCGCTAGAAAACAATAGTAGTTAGAATTTATCTTGAACATTAAAACAATAACAAAGGATCAGCTAACGTTAACTAACTAGTTAGCACAGCCCTACCTTCTAGCTAAAGTTAACTAGCTTGCTAACGTTACATAGCTTGATTTCATACTTGTATCCTGTGTTTTCAGTGAGGGAACAGCTCAAGGAACAAACAAAACAATATGAAAAATCTGAAAATGACCTGAAGGCCTTACAAAGTGTTGGTCAGGTAAAATTGTGAATTCACACACCATGATTTATTGATGGGCAATAGTGTACTAAAATTGTCTCCGTATCATAAAGAACGGATTTTAACTGCAACTTCTTGTCATACTTATGCAGATTGTCGGTGAAGTGCTCAAACAGCTGACAGAGGAGAAATGTAAGTTGTAACATTGCAATCGTCCCACGACTCATTATATACCTAGGTCATATACGTCTGACCCTTCGGCATTACATATTATGTCATGTTCATCCTCTTCCTGTCTTCAGTCATTGTCAAGGCAACCAATGGCCCTCGCTATGTTGTTGGCTGCCGCAGACAAGTAAGTCTTGAGCCATGACGTACCCTTGTATCATCAGCATTTATTTACTTTCAGTGAGTGTCAGTATCACCTCTCCATGATTGTAATGGAGCTCATCTATCTGTCATTTTCACACAGCTGGATAAATCGCAGCTCAAACCAGGCACAAGAGTGGCCCTGGACATGACCACCCTCACCATTATGAGGTAGGCACTGTACACGCACGCATGCTCAAAACCACAACACACACACAGCGTGTGAGCAACTGTCAATTCAGTCTACTGAAACAAAATGTTCCAAGTAAAAGGTATGTCAGCCTTAAATGTTGCTGGTGATGGCAGTTAACATGTCCCTTCCCCACCTCAGATATCTGCCCAGAGAGGTGGACCCCTTGGTGTACAACATGTCCCATGAAGACCCAGGCAGCATCTCTTACTCAGAGATCGGGGGCTTGGCCGAGCAGATCCGTGAACTGAGAGAGGTACTTCTACTACATCCTACAGTATACTTATGATATTCTTAGAAAATGGGGGTACGTGTTTTTCCTGAGCCAGTCAGGTTTTCTATATGACCTTCCCCCTGTGTTCCAGGTGATTGAGCTGCCCCTGACCAACCCTGAGCTATTCCTGAGGGTGGGGATTATCCCTCCAAAGGGCTGCCTGCTCTACGGACCTCCAGGTAAGTCGCTATCTAGCAGGATTTCACTCTAGACCGAGGCTGAATCTCAAGTGTTTCCTTGATTTCTCATGTCTTTGATTCCTTCACCTACCTCTCAAAACACATTGGATGAGAAGATCTAAGGTCCCGCCCCTCGCACCTTCTCCTCCAATGTGTTTTGAGAAGGAGGTCAAGGAATAAAGGGTGCGGTGAATCACGGAAAGACTTTTGAGATTCACCCTGAATAATGCAAATAAGTTACGTCACTGAGGTCCTGAGGGTTTATTCATAGATTTTCTTTGTGCACTTTTGATTAGGCACCGGAAAGACTCTTCTGGCCAGAGCGGTGGCCAGTCAGATGGACTGTAACTTCCTCAAGGTGACTTGTAGGCTACACTTTAACTCCACTGGCCTTTCTGACTCTTCACCATTCTTTGAAAAATTTGGCTGACACTGTGTCCCCCTGTGGCAGGTTGTGTCCAGCTCCATTGTGGATAAGTACATTGGAGAGAGCGCCAGGCTCATCAGGGAGATGTTCAACTATGCCAGGGACCACCAGCCCTGCATCATCTTTATGGATGAGATAGACGCCATCGGTGAGCATCCTGAGCTATAGCCTGGCCCCAGATCAGTTTGCACTGTATAGCCAACTGCTATGGTCATTGTCAACCAAGTTGGCTATACAGCACAAACAATTCTGGGACCAGGCTAAGCATTCTGAACCCTGATGCCATATCTATTCCTTCTCTCTTTGCTCAGCATTGTGTGCAGTGTCTGGGAACTGGGAATGTGTTGTAAGTTAAATACTTGTTTTTCTCTCCAAGGTGGCCGAAGGTTCTCAGAGGGCACGTCAGCTGACAGAGAGATCCAGAGGACTCTGATGGAGGTAAAATGAGCGACCATAACACTTAGATATGTTACATAGAATTGATATTGTTCAACAAACGTTGCTTTCTATGAGAATGATGGTTCAATAAAACATTTATTTGGTGAAAGACCTGGTTCTGTGGCTTGGTCCGTACAGTATATATTGTGGGGATGTTGAAGATAAGACAACTCGATGACGTGTAGCTTGCAGTAAGCTTGACTGGCATTTCAATAAGCGAAGGGTATTACTGTAAGGTGTTTAACATTATTAGGATCCATGGCAGATAATCCTCGCTGAATTGGATTTTCACCGTCTTATCTCTGTGTGCACCCAGCTGCTGAACCAAATGGACGGCTTTGACACCCTGCACAGAGTCAAGATGATCATGGCCACCAACCGGCCTGACACCCTGGACCCCGCGCTGCTGCGTCCCGGCAGACTGGACCGAAAGATCCGTAGGTTCTTCCTCATCTCTCTGTCCATCATCATTACCCAGTGTGCTTCATACTTACTCATCATATTATAATATATGCCGTTAAGTAGACTTAGTCATGCTTCATACATTTTTCACATGGGTGCCGCTGGGACGCAAACCCACAATCCTGACGTTGCATGGGCCATGCTGAACCAACTGAGCCATACAGTACCGTATCCCCTTTGGGACATAGGGTCACAATGATCTCCCTCCACTTCCTTCTTTTTACAACCAGGTAGGAACACATGTGTAAATCTCTATGGTATGAAAAGTGACATGGTTATTTCTACTGTTCCAACAGATGTTGAGCTGCCCAATGAACAGGCCCGTTTGGACATCCTGAAGATCCACTCTGGCCCCATCACCAAACACGGAGAGATAGGTGTGTTGATTTGAACACAGTTGGGACATATTAGGTTTAAGTCATGTTTTAGACTTCTGGTACGGTTTCCTTTTAACAAATGTTGGCTTTTTTTCTTCTCAGATTACGAAGCGATCGTGAAGCTTTCGGATGGCTTCAACGGAGCCGATTTGAGAAATGTCTGCACTGAAGCAGGTAGCTGTCATGACTAACTCGTACATTATCAGTTTAGCTTGACAAAAACAGTGATTTTTCTTGAATCCAACCGCATTTTGATCTGCCTAAGTCGGGTCTCTTTTGGTCTACCAGGTATGTTTGCGATCCGTACCGATCACGAGTACGTCACTCAAGAGGATTTCATGAAGGCGGTTCGCAAGGTGGCCGATTCGAAGAAGCTTGAATCCAAGCTGGACTACAAGCCCATATAAATTCCTATATCTTTATTTCTATATGTGAACGTGGGGAGGTTTGCTGTTGGGGTGTTCTCACCAGTAAAACCATTTTTTTTGCCAAGTTGTATGATGCAGAAAAGTTTCTTGGGGGGGAAAAGTGGATTAGGGATCTGTTATCAGATAACCATTTCTATAGAGTTGCCAAGAAGTGACCTCAGAACAGCTACAGATATGGGACCAGCATACATTGTCTCTACCCTCTCGTAGTGTTACATTTCTGCCCAGTATTTAGGATTATATTAACGAGCCAATAAATACTGTTGCCATTGAAGCGGCTGTATCTGTAAAAGCATACAAAAGGTGTATGCCATATTAAAAACTTTATCATACTGATCACTGTTATGCTGTTTTTTACCTCGATAAAGCTGTGATGTGTCGGGTTTGGCTTCTTTGCCAATTTCCAAAAAATGTCCGATCAATGCTCAGGAGAAGAAGAAAAACAACTTAATGTATGGTATATTGATAATAAATAAAATACATCTATACATTACATAAAAACAAATAGTAGGTTCTCCATATCTACTTACATTGTTTACAAACCGATTAAGGAATAGTTTACAACACAACTATCAACGTGATAAAATGTATATGCTCACAGCCCTACAACAGTTTGAAATGTCCAATAGATGACTTTGGCGTAAAACCATATCACATCCATTCTATGATAGACACTGATTCCCATGAAACGGTACTATTATATCTGTATTGGACCAGTACCTATAGTGATAATGATCATGCACATCCTGGCCACCATACAGCTACTCTAATGACATTGACCTGCTGCATCACAGTTCATTCTTCCTCATCTTCCTCCCCCATAGGGGAATTGTGGAACAGGGCAAACGACTCCAATACGAAAGCTCTGCATATGGGGCAGTGTTGGAAGTGATGGACACAGCCGTCACACACACAGGCGTGCCTGCAGGGTAGCAGAACACGGTTAACAGGTGCATTCTGACACACAACACAGTCTTTGGCTTTTCCCTCCTGTGACCACTCCTCTTCATCTTCCATTCCTGGTGTCTTCTCTTCCTCCTTTCCATGTTCTCTTTCCTGTCGTTCTGGTGGTATCTCTGTGCTAGGGGCGGGGTCAGTCGCCCCTGACAACCCCATGCTCTCAGCTGACATAAAGAGTGACTGGAGGAGGAAACAGACAACAGTTACCATGGCATTTATGAGAACGTCAACTGCCAGCATCAGACTTGCTCTTAACAGCCAAAAATTTATTTCAATATCTACAATAGCATACCACTAAGAAGAAAGCAATGTATTGGCCTACATTCTAAGTGGAAAGCTAGTATGGATAATGGAACACAATGAAATATCAGAAGAAGGTAATGACAGGCTACTGTATTCTCACTGAGCCCTTGCCCACTTCATAGAAACATATATTCCTGTTTCAATGGGACTGGATGAATAAATGATGAATAAAGAAACAAAGCTATACCTTTAACTCATACATGTTCCCTTGTGCCGTGAGGAGGTATTGAAACAGGATCCGTGCCGACAGGCTGTATTTGTCATCTGGAACATGGACTACGGTGACACTGGCGGCCTGAACCAGAGAGAGGGATAATGAGTGTCACATCTAGGACAACACCCACACAGAGAAGATACCGTTAAACTTACTGAGCACACCTTCTACCGGGGTGTTTATTGTATTCATATTTCCTTCATTATGTTCCCCTAACCCTACCACCCCTCTCCGAATTGGAGTAAACTAATGGACAACAACATTTAGGCTTCTACTTCCAGCTTACCCATGTTCAAGTGTTACCATGACAGTCATACTCACAATGTTGTATGTGTCCCTGGCTTCAGGCTCAGCCAGGGTGAGGAGAGCCACCAGGGGATAACGTTCCCGTGGCAAATGACCAAAATCAGTGATCCTCAGTTCAGCTGGCATCTCGCTGTAGTGCTCCTCTCTGTTCTCTCCACTGATACTGAGGCTTTGGTTAAGGGGTGAAATACGTGATGAAACTGAACTGAAAGACATGAATTTGCCTTGCATGTATTCCATCCATCCTCAATCTTAGTGTAACATCTACATATCACAATGATTAAATATCATGATATATCATAATACATCAATGAAACTTGCGATATATCATAAAGGATAAACATAACATGAGAAAATAATATCTTCTAGAACCTGAATATCAAATCGGACCATCACATGTAGAAAACGTACTAATAATACTAAACTAAGGAAGCAACAATGACACAGATTATCACATTATAGCCCCTGGGAAGGATACTGGAAACTTTGGCAGTGGTGGTACTGGAAGTGCAGGGCTTCCTGGAACTGTTGTGGTGTGCTGAGCCTGCTGGGGCCATGTTGGTGGGTCTGTAGCGCCCCCTGGAGGGCATGGACACCACAACCCCAGTAACAGCTCAGAACACAGGGCTCCAGGCAGCATGGACGCAGGGACACACCCTCTGAAAGGAGGAAAATAATGAATGATTCATTGTTGATTGAATGATTAAGTCCCGATGGGATGTGGTATATGGCCAATATACCACGGCTAAGGGATGTTCTTAAGACTGACGCAACACTGAGTGTCTGGATACAGCCCGTAGCCATGGTATATTGGTCATATACCACAAACCCCGAGGTGCCTTATTGCTATTATAAACTGGTTACCAACAAAATTAGATCAGTAAAAGTATATGTTTTGTCATACCTGTGATATACGGACTGTTATACCACAACTGTCAGCCAATCAGCATTCAGGGTTCAAACCACCCAGTTTATAATTTAGCAATAAGGCCTGAGGGGGTGTGGTAAGGGATGTTCTTAAGTGCGATGCAATGCCATTATAAATTAGGTGGTTCGAGCCCTGAATGCTGATTGGCTGACAGACGTGGTCTATCAGACCGTATACCAAAGTATTACAAAACATTTATTTTTTCTTCTCTAATTACGTTGGTAACCAGTTTATAATAGCAATAAGGCTCCTCTGGGGTTTGTGGTATATGACCAATATACCAAGGCTAAGGGCTGTGTCCTAGCACTCCCTGTTGCGTTGTGCCTAAGAACAGCCCTTAGCCGTGGTATATTGACCATATATCACAAAACCCTGAGGTGCCTTATTGCTATTATGAACTTGTTACAACCAGAAATAGTACAGTACACAAGTATTTTTGTTTCATCCAATCAGCATCCAGGACCCAAACTACCCAGTTTAAAATATGCAATAAAATCTACATTTATATATAATTGATGGTGGCACACCTATAACATAGTATGGGGCATGGACCTAATATAACACTATACTATATGGGCCCGATTCCCCCGAATGTACATTGAAATAGCTTTTTGGACCTGGAGGGTTCATCTGGGTCCAGGAATCTGGCCCGATGTGTTGTGTGTTGCATTATAACTGTCCTTGTATGCTCTCTTACCAGTCACAGAGGCCACCCCAGAGGTCCCCATCTCCAGGGCAAAGGGGTTGGTCACCTGAACCATCCTCTTCTCTGGGACAGGCAAGACTGACTCAGTCTCATCAGAGCTACGAAGAATCACTGGGACATCGAAACCAAACCTATGGGGGGACGAGGTGGAACAGCACAGAAGATTTGAATGGAGATATTCCATTATGTTGTGTGTATAAGAGATCAGACGAGATTTTCGAAGTAGTACATAACAACTTGACAAATTGATATTGCACGCACACCATTTTTTTTAAATAAAAGTTTATATCATCTCATTTCTGGGGATGATATATAATAATAAAAAAACGCTCTCTAATAGCCAACCTCATGAAAAGTATGACAATTTGTGTAGAACATTATACATTTATTTTAAAATTCTGCCAACCACTTTAATGTTGTAATAAATAAAGGTGACAACAGTGCAGAAAAGTGAACATTACAGTTCACTTCAGAGGCAATGTCACCATGTTCCAGTTTCCGGAGTCCCATGTTTATCCAACGCCACAATGTTTCATTTTCTCGCGTGCCGAACATTGCGTCACTGTATTTTTGTCACGTGAGATGTCAATGTAGCAATAATGGTGTGCTGTCAAACGATCAACGCCTTTTGCCATCTTTATTACAGCGAAAGAGAGGAGGAATTTGACTTTACTGAACAGAATATAAACATGACTGACTTATAAATGTCGGCACAGATACGACAGATAGCTAGCAACGTTATATGTAGGCTAAAATAAGCCCTTCATTTAATAACCATATCCTAATGTTGTTGTCAAGGCAATTTGATAAACCTACCAGCCGAGGACCATGGCGGCGGTAACAACGAAACATAAGGATATGACACTAATGTAAAATAAAGGAGAATATTCATACAACATAACTAGAAACACTGCTGCCATTTTTAATCTGGCTAACGATAAATAAACCGATTTATGATCAAACCCGTGGATAAAAAATACATTCGTATCCTCCATAGCAGGCACTTCCGTCACTACGGTGTCCTGTGCACATACCCTCATGCGCATTATTTCGCGCATTTGGGAGGAGCACTTAGCCTACCATCTGTAGTAAGCAAACCGCAGATAGGAGGGCGAATACAATAGGTGAACGGATAGCCTCCCCAGAGTCCCACTTTGTTCCTGCCAGTAGATCTATCTTTCAATCATTTCAAAAAGTCTCAATTTCGGTAGCCCATTTCTGGGAGAGTGGATGAACCGGCGCACAGATGGTGGCATTTGTGGTAATAAGCAAGGAGAAGGTTTTGAAACCGTTAGTCCTGGACCTATCTATGACAAACCATTAGGTAAGCAAAAGGCACAGAAATAAGGTTGAGGACGTAGGCTAGACTATATTGTTTATTTGGACAATAGGCTGTTTTTTTGTCAAGTCATGAGCAATTTTAAGGACATAAAGTCGACCTCCTGTCAACTGAGCTCGGATAATAATTCCGTGAGCAACAATGACTGGGATATGGCCAATGATGTGTTTGTGACCTGCTACGAGGACCCGATGGGAGAGAATATACATGGGGAGATGGACTCGGTCCAGTCCGGCTTGGAAATACACCTGCCTCCGCTGCTGCTAGGCGATCACCGTTTATCTCAGGACAGCATGCTATTGGGCCTAGTGGAGGAAGCTTACTCGGGCTATCATCCTCTCCCCGACTCGGGGACAGACTATTTGGATATCACAAACGACCTGAACTACACCGAAAGTGATGGGAATGTGACTACAAAGAAACGTAACCGCTCCACCAGTTCCAGGCACCGCGGGGAGGTCGTCACCGAGCTGGGACCAGAGGAAGTGCGATGGTTCTACAAAGAGGACAAGAGAACATGGAAGCCATTTGTTGGACACGACTCTTTGAAAATTGAAGTAATTTACCGCAAATTATGTGAACTAAATCCCTGCAAGGTCAAATGTCGGAGTCCCACCACCGAACAAGAGGAAGCCAGTGATTCGGCCACGGGTTCCGAACCCCAACTGGAAGATGTGGCACACGGGGGAGCTGTTCAAGCAGAGACGGCGACAGGGGACGCAGAGGTTGGAGGGGACAGAGAATGGGAGAAAGATGAACTCGACCTGGATTCCATAAGTGTAAACGTTGAGGCTGTTTGCGTCAGAGGTGGTCTCTACGAAGTGGACGTCAAAGACAAAGAATGTTACCCCGTCTACTGGAACCGTGAGTAGCCCATTCTTATCACTATAGACGATACTTCTCTCCCTCACTGTTTGTCATGTTAATCCTGATTATATCACAAGGCTGCCATTACAGTCCCAAACCTGTCAGAGCACAGATTGAGCAACTGATACTGCCCATTCAATAGAGTTGCACTGACATCACCATAACCACAGTGTAATCCCTCTGTATGTCCACAGAGCAGGACCGTATTGCCGTGATGAGGGGTCAGTGGTTTGTCGACGGCACGTGGCTTCCCCTTGAGGAAGACGAGAGTGACCTCATCGAGCTGGAGCACCTTGCTCGTTTCAGGGGGCACCAGACGAGGGAGACCTACGAGGCCACCATTGAAGTGGTGACCACCACAGTGGACAACAAGGATGGTAAAGTGGATGGACTCAATGGCAAGTGGGACATGGGCATGCCGCCGTGTGGGGCGTCGGTTGTGACCGTGTCGATGAAGGGTGTATGTGAAGGATATGAATGAACACACACCCCACTGGTTCTGCACCCAAAAACAAACACTTTGAATAAAGAAAGAACAAAACATAGCTAGAACATTGCACATGGCTACGCAAAATATATTCTGCTCCCAAGTGCTTTCATTGTCCCTGTACCTGACGACAGACAACACTGGCTACTGTTCAGCACTACAGTAAGTGAGTCACTCTACTGTGTGTAGGCTGTCTTTCTGTACTGTCAAACCATTTAGGCCAGCGTCACAAAGAAAGCTCTGGTCAGCTGACCTCGTTTTAGCCCAGCTCCGTCGAAACCAGGTGGACATTCAGAGGTTCACCTGAACGTGAATACAAACTGTCATAGTAAAAATGGAAGGAAAAATGGCAGATTAACGACGTTCATTAGGATACGCCGTAGGAACATGGCAGATTGACGACGTTCATTAGGATACGCCGTAGGAACATGGCAGATTGACGACGTTCATTAGGATACGCCGTAGGACATGGCAGATTGACGACGTTCATTAGGATACGCCGTAGGAACATGGCAGATTGACGACGTTCATTAGGATACGCCGTAGGAACATGGCAGATTGACGACGTTCATTAGGATACGCCGTAGGAACATGGCAGATTGACGACGTTCATTAGGATACGCCGTAGGAACATGGCAGATTGACGACGTTCATTAGGATACGCCGTAGGAACATGGCAGATTGACGACGTTCATTAGGATACGCCGTAGGAACATGGCAGATTGACGACGTTCATTAGGATACGCCGTAGGAACATGGCAGATTGACAACGTTCATTAGGATACGCCGTAGGAACATGGCAGATTGACAACGTTCATTAGGATACGCCGTAGGAACATGGCAGATTGACGACGTTCATTAGGATACGCCGTAGGAACATGGCAGATTGACGACGTTCATTAGGATACGCCGTAGGAACATGGCAGATTGACAACGTTCATTAGGATACGCCGTAGGAACATGGCAGATTGACAACGTTCATTAGGATACGCCGTAGGAACATGGCAGATTGACGACGTTCATTAGGATACGCCGTAGGAACATGGCAGATTGACGACGTTCATTAGGATACGCCGTAGGAACATGGCAGATTTACGACGTTCATTAGGATACGCCGTAGGAACATGGCAGATTGACGACGTTCATTAGGATACGCCGTAGGAACATGGCAGATTGACGACGTTCATTAGGATACGCCGTAGGAACATGGCAGATTGACGACGTTCATTAGGATACGCCGTAGGAACATGGCAGATTGACAACGTTCATTAGGATACGCCGTAGGAACATGGCAGATTGACGACGTTCATTAGGATACGCCGTAGGAACATGGCAGATTGACGACGTTCATTAGGATACGCCGTAGGAACATGGCAGATTGACGACGTTCATTAGGATACGCCGTAGGAACATGTTTTAAAGCAGAAAAGAAAATCAAGCAATTCTTATTGGACAAGTTCATATCTGTTTGGGACCATTTTCTCCCATGTAGTAACTACTGAACACGACTACTGTTTAAGTGCGTGCAAGTGGGACTTCTCCAAACGTCACCGGAGACTTAATTCACATGAACGGAATGAAGTCAATAGGTCTGTGTTAATTACTGTTCCTCGTCTTCCTCCAGCAATCCACAGTTTGAAACTGAGCCGAAGCCATGTGGACTGGCACAGTGTGGACGAGGTGTATCTCTACAGTGATGCCACCACCTCCAAGATCGCACGCACTGTCACCCAGAGACTGGGCTTCTCCAAAGGTTTGTATCCCCACTTACATGAATTAGGAATCCTCTGTGTGTCACTGCCTACAATATGGTGTGTAACACCTTACTTAAAAGCTGCAGGTACGATGCATCCTATTATGGTTCTAATGTATTGTAAGACTTTTCATAAGCATGTATGAACCCCTTGTAATGTCTCATCATCTCATAATGATCCCGACTAAGAACTAGCAGTCTTTTGTGGGATTTGCTCAAATACTTTGTTTTGGTACTCTACATAACTGTACAGTTACAGTAGGCTAATCAAGCTCAAGTTTTTATTTATACTAATATGGCGTTCAATACAAAGTGACATCCATGCGCAACAACAACAACAACATCTGAAATAGATAGGATGACAACAACAAAACGTGTAAAAACATCCAGCAATTTATTGAATGACTCATTAATGAGCAGAGAATGGGTGATCTTTTGTACCATTCAGTTGTCAACTCTGGTATAATGTTGTCAGTTAGTTTTCTCCAGCGGGTCTTCCTGCCCTTCCCTGTTTCCCTGTACTCTTGTACAGTGCCTTGCGAAAGTATTCGGTCCCCTTGAACTTTGCGACCTTTTGACACATTTCAGGCTTCAAACATAAAGATATAAAACTGTATTTTTTTGTGAAGAATCAACAACAAGTGGGACACAATCATGAAGTGGAACGACATTTATTGGATATTTCAAACTTTTTTAACAAATCAAAAACTGAAAAATTGGGCGTGCAAAATTATTCAGCCCCCTTAAGTTAATACTTTGTAGCGCCACCTTTTGCTGCGATTACAGCTGTAAGTCGCTTGGGGTATGTCTCTATCAGTTTTGCACATCGAGAGACTGACATTTTTTCCCATTCCTCCTTGCAAAACAGCTCGAGCTCAGTGAGGTTGGATGGAGAGCATTTGTGAACAGCAGTTTTCAGTTCTTTCCACAGATTCTCGATTGGATTCAGGTCTGGACTTTGACTTGGCCATTCTAACACCTGGATATGTTTATTTTTGAACCATTCCATTGTAGATTTTGCTTTATGTTTTGGAACATTGTCTTGTTGGAAGACAAATCTCCGTCCCAGTCTCAGGTCTTTTGCAGACTCCATCAGGTTTTCTTCCAGAATGGTCCTGTATTTGGCTCCATCCATCTTCCCATCAATTTTAACCATCTTCCCTGTCCCTGCTGAAGAAAAGCAGGCCCAAACCATGATGCTGCCACCACCATGTTTGACAGTAGGGATGGTGTGTTCAGGGTGATGAGCTGTGTTGCTTTTACGCCAAACATAACGTTTTGCATTGTTGCCAAAAAGTTCAATTTTGGTTTAATCTGACCAGAGCACCTTCTTCCACATGTTTGGTGTGTCTCCCAGGTGGCTTGTGGCAAACTTTAAACAACACTTTTTATGGATATCTTTAAGAAATGGCTTTCTTCTTGCCACTCTTCCATAAAGGCCAGATTTGTGCAATATACGACTGATTGTTGTCCTATGGACAGAGTCTCCCACCTCAGCTGTAGATCTCTGCAGTTCATCCAGAGTGATCATGGGCCTCTTGGCTGCATCTCTGATCAGTCTTCTCCTTGTATGAGCTGAAAGTTTAGAGGGACGGCCAGGTCTTGGTAGATTTGCAGTGGTCTGATACTCCTTCCATTTCAATATTATCGCTTGCACAGTGCTCCTTGGGATGTTCAAAGCTTGGGAAATCTTTTTGTATCCAAATCCGGCTTTAAACTTCTTCACAACAGTATCTCGGACCTGCCTGGTGTGTTCCTTGTTCTTCATGATGCTCTCTGCGCTTTTAACGGACCTCTGAGACTATCACAGTGCAGGTGCATTTATACGGAGACTTGATTACACACAGGTGGATTGTATTTATCATCATTAGTCATTTAGGTCAACATTGGATCATTCAGAGATCCTCACTGAACTTCTGGAGAGAGTTTGCTGCACTGAAAGTAAAGGGGCTGAATAATTTTGCACGCCCAATTTTTCAGTTTTTGATTTGTTAAAAAAGTTTGAAATATCCAATAAATGTTGTTCCACTTCATGATTGTGTCCCACTTGTTGTTGATTCTTCACAAAAAAATACAGTTTATATCTTTATGTTTGAAGCCTGAAATGTGGCAAAAGGTCGCAAAGTTCAAGGGGACCGAATACTTTCGCAAGGCACTGTATATGGTAAAAGAGCTGGTTTAATTCCTCCTCAGCTGGCAGTAGTGGGACGCGTCTCCATCGGGGCTATGTGGAAGAGGCAGCGCCCGAGGACACCCCGCCCGAAACAACACACATCGTCTTTGTGGTGCACGGGATTGGCCAGAAGATGGACCAGGGCCGCATCATCAGGAACACAAGCATGTGAGTTACAGGAACAAGGAACTCAGTGACGATATGGTATAAAACTCTCTCAGACCCTGTCAACGGGTGTTATACAATCTAATATGTTTATAATATAGTCATATTATGGGGAAAGTGAGCAGAGTATGAGAAAGTATACCAAACATTGGAGGACTAAATCTAAGGTTCTCACAGAACCATTGTTAATGAGCAACTATTATCACCTACAGCACCAGTCAAACATTTGGACACACCTACTCATTCAAGGCTTTTCTTAATTTTGACTATTTTCTACATTGTAGAATAATAGTGAAGACATCAAAACTGTGAAATAACACATATGGAATCATGTAGTAACCGAAAAAGTGTTCAACAAATCAAAATATATTTTATATTTGAGATTCTTCAAAGTAGCCATCCTTTTCCTTGATGACAGCTTTGCACACTCTTGGCATTCTGTCAACCTGCTTCATGTGGTAGTCACAAACTGTATGTTTAGCATTTTGATGCATTAGTAATGCATGTATAATGCTTCACAAAGTGGGTATTCATAGGAAATATTACCAAATATTCTTGGAGATGTATGTTTTCTTAATGTGGATCTGTGTCTGTGCCATTACTCTTCTATAGGATGAGGGAGGCTGCTAGAAAGATGGAGGAGAAGCATTTCTCAGATCGTTCCACAGGACACGTGGAGTTCCTTCCTGTGGAGTGGAGGTCCAAACTGTGCCTGGATGGAGGTATGTGTGGCCACACCCACTTTGTGACCTATTGAACTTCTATGTGGTCAAAACGTTGTCTGTGGTAGCATAGATTGAACTCCTATGTGGTCAAAACGTTGTCTGTGGTAGCATAGATTGAACACCTAAGTGGTGGAAACGTTGTCTGTGGTAGCATAGATTGAACACCTAAGTGGTGGAAATGTTGTCTGTGGTAGCATAGATTGAACACCTAAGTGGTGGAAATGTTGTCTGTGGTAGCATAGATTGAACTCCTAAGTGGTGGAAACGTTGTTTGTGGTAGCATAGATTGAACACCTACGTTTCGGAAACATTGTCTGTGGTAGCATAGATTGAACACCTACGTTTTGGAAACGTTGTCTGTGGTAGCATAGATTGAACACCTACGTTTCGGAAACGTTGTCTGTGGTAGCATAGATTGAACACCTACGTTTTGGAAACGTTGTCTGTGGTAGCATAGATTGAACACCTACGTTTTGGAAACGTTGTCTGTGGTAGCATAGATTGAACACCTACGTTTTGGAAACGTTGTCTGTGGTAGCATAGATTGAACACCTACGTTTTGGAAACGTTGTCTGTGGTAGCATAGATTGAACACCTACGTTTTGGAAACGTTGTCTGTGGTAGCATAGATTGAACACCTACGTTTTGGAAACATTGTCTGTGGTAGCATAGATTGAACACCTACGTTTTGGAAACGTTGTCTGTGGTAGCATAGATTGAACACCTACGTTTTGGAAACGTTGTCTGTGGTAGCATAGATTGAACACCTACGTTTTGGAAACGTTGTCTGTGGTAGCATAGATTGAACACCTACGTTTTGGAAACGTTGTCTGTGGTAGCATAGATTGAACACCTACGTTTTGGAAACGTTGTCTGTGGTAGCATAGATTGAACACCTACGTTTTGGAAACATTGTCTGTGGTAGCATAGATTGAACACCTACGTTTTGGAAACGTTGTCTGTGGTAGCATAGATTGAACACCTACGTTTTGGAAACGTTGTCTGTGGTAGCATAGATTGAACACCTACGTTTTGGAAACGTTGTCTGTGGTAGCATAGATTGAACACCTACGTTTTGGAAACATTGTCTGTGGTAGCATAGATTGAACACCTACGTTTTGGAAACATTGTCTGTGGTAGCATAGATTTTTTTTTTCTTTTTTTTTTTTCTACTGTGTTATTGACTTGTTTGTTGTTTACTCCATGTGTAACTCTGTGTTGTCTGTTCACACTGCTATGCTTTATCTTGGCCAGGTCGCAGTTGCAAATGAGAACATGTTCTCAACTAGCTTACCTGGTTAAATAAAGGAGAAATGAAAAAAAAAATGAACACCTAAGTGGTGGAAATGTTGTCTGTGGTAGCATAGATTGAACACCTAAGTGGTGGAAACGTTGTCTGTGGTAGCATAGATTGAACACCTAAGTGGTGGAAACGTTGTCTGTGGTAGCATAGATTGAACACCTAAGTGGTGGAAACGTCTGTGGTAGCATAGATTGAACACCTAAGTGGTGGAAACGTTGTCTGTGGTAGCATAGATTGCAGGGTGTGGTGTCTGTTTTTATCATGTGAGTAACATTGTATGTGCTTGTGTAATATTTTTCCACATCTACTTTAGACCTCACTTGCAATTTGTTCTAAGAGGTAAATGCAGTAACAGCTGTTGTTGTGTAATGAAGACAAACAACTTAACCTGTGAACCCACTGGTCTGTTTGTGCTTTAGCCTTATGACAACAATAAAACAGTTGTTTACTGTACATGCTGTATTGGACTGGGCTTTTCACCAGACGGGTTGAAATGTGTTCTTTGTTGATGACTTTGTGTGTGTGTGTGTGTGTGTGTGTGTGTGTGATGGTTGTAGACACAGTGGACTCCATCACTCCAGACAAGGTTCGTGGACTCAGGGATATGCTCAACAGCAGTGCCATGGACATCATGTACTACACCAGCCCTCTGTACAGAGACGAGGTGAGATCCTCACACACACATATACACACAAACACACACACTTATCATGTGTTGCATTGAACAGTCCCACACAGAAAGCACTCTCAGCCACACACAAAATGTAATTGGTCCCACTGTTTGTCTCTGTAGATCACTAAGGGTTTAACTCAGGAGCTGAATCGTCTCTACAGCCTCTTCTGCATGCGGAACCCTGAGTTTGGGGAGAGTGGCAAGGTGTCCATCGTGTCCCACTCCCTGGGTTGTGTCATAACCTTCGACATCATGACAGGCTGGGATCCGGTACGCTTCCATCATGAAGAACTATGGGCCGACCCCGAGGAGATGCAAGAGCGCTGGCCAAGCTGTCAGGGGCGTCAACTACAAGAGGAGATGAGACTCACACGACTCAGGTCGGTAGACACTCACTAGCCAGGGTCATATTCATTAGGCACCAAATGGATGAACACGACACCGTGGTCACCCAGTCGACCACTGTAAGTTGTCCCCAGTGTTAAATGTTTATGTTAATTTATAGTTGTGTGATAATGTTGTGTTGCATTCATGTCTAAAAGGTTACGAGATTTGGAAAATCAGTTTGCTGGGTTGCAATCCCCGTCATCTGAAGGTTCTTCTTCAGCCTTGAAATTTAAGGTGACATATTCTTTATTCCATTCCTTCTCATTGTCGTGACAGACCTCCTGAGCTGGGAAGGAACCCTTTGTCATCCTCTGATGTTCTCTGCGCCGTTTATTTGCCTCTAGGTGGAGAACTTTTTCTGCATGGGTTCTCCCCTTGCCGTGTTCTTGGCGTTACGAGGGATCCGACCGGGGAACAACGTGACTCAGGATCACATCTTACCCAAATCCATCTGCCAACGTCTCTTCAACGTCTTTCATCCTACCGACCCTGTGGTGAGCCAACCAACTGAACCAGACAGTAGAGTCATTCAGTCATGCAGTCAGTCACTGATGGGGTACTGTAATATACTGTACCTATAAAGGATTGGAAGGTGAAAGGGGAAGAGCTTGGTAGAGGCTCAGCTGCCATTTCCGCCTCCAGAATCACATCAAGCGGCTAGCTAGCTAGCGCAGCAAGATTTGGTTCTGGGTTCCAGTATCGAGATTGCTGACGGCATGATGGATGTGCTTAATGATGCCTATGGCTGTATTTTCAGGCTTACCGATTGGAGCCGCTGATCTTAAAGAACTACAGTAACATTTCACCTGTCCAAATACACTGGTGAGTAGTGGATTTAATATGTTATTTTGAATATACTAGTTCACAGTCAGCACACACACACACACACAGATTGGGAACAGCAAATAATCGGTGGCAGAGCAGCACCCCTGGAGCAGTGTTGTATGAATCAGGAATTTCCATGTTTGTGAATGACATGTATATATTGTGACCGGGTTGTACAGGTATAACACATGTAGTCCGACACCGTACGACCAGATCCGTCCCACGCTGCTCAACCCTGCACTGAAGGAGAGAGCATCCATCTCGGACACGGAGAGCCTCCCCAGCCCCTGTACCTCCCCCCCTCAGACCCGAAGACACTACGGAGAGTCCATCACAAATCTGGGGAAAGCCAGCATTATGGGTGAGAGAGGGGGCTGGAGAGAGAGGGGGGAGGAAGGGAGAGACATGAGGACTTTCTGTGACAGGTTCTTTATTTTTATCTCCTTGCTATTTAGACTTTACTGTTTGTTTACCTCGTTGTTGTTTTTTATTTTGGACTCCTGAAATCGCCTTCTTTTGTTAGGTCATAGTGGAGAGAGTGGGCTGTTAGGTGATAGTGGAGAGAGTGGGCTGTTAGGTGATAGTGGAGAGAGTGGGCTGTTAGGTGATAGTGGAGAGAGTGGGCTGTTAGGTCGTAGTGGAGAGAGTGGGCTGTTAGGTCGTAGTGGAGAGAGTGGGCTGTTAGGTCGTAGTGGAGAGAGTGGGCTGTTAGGTTGTAGTGGAGAGAGTGGGCTGTTAGGTTGTAGTGGAGAGAGTGGGCTGTTAGGTTGTAGTGGAGAGAGTGGGCTGTTGTGTAGTGGAGAGAGTAGGCTGTTTGGGTTCAGTCAAGGACAGACCCACCCACATACACAAAAGTATGTGAACACACCTTCAAATTAATGGATTCGGCTATTTCAGCCACACCCGTTGTTGACAGGTGTATTATATCGCGCACACATCCATGCAATCTCCATAGACAAACACTGGCAGTAGAATGGCCTTACTGAAGAGCTCAGTGACTTTCATCGTGGCACCGTCATAGGATGCCACCTTTCCAACAAGTCAGTTCGTCAAATTTCTGCCCTGCTAGAGCTGCCCCAGTCAACTGTAAATGCTGTCATTGTGAAGTGGAAATGTCTAGGAGCAACAAAGGCTCCGCCTCGGGCCCACTGAGTGTTGAAGAGCGTAGTGCGTAAAAATTGTCTGTCCTCGGGTGCAAAGCCTGCCACCATTGAACTCTGGAGCAGTGGAAACGCGTTCTCTGGAGTGATGAATCACGCTTTACCATCTGGCAGTCCGACGGACTAATCTAGGTTTGGCGGATGCCAGACCATTTCTGTGCTTCCAACTTTGTGGCAACAGTTTGGGTAAGGCCTTTTCCTTTTCAGCATGACAAAGCCCCTGTGCACAAAGCGAGGTCCTTACAGAAATGGTTTGTCCATCGGTGTGGAACAACTAGACTGGCCTGCACAGAGCCCTCACCTCAACCCCATTGAACACCTTTGGGATGAATTGGAATGCCGACTGCAAACCAGGCCTATTCGCCCAACATCAGTGCCCGACCTCACTAATGCTCTTGTGGCTGAATGGAAGCAAGTCCTCACAGAAATGTTCCAACATCTAGTGGAAAGCCTCCCCAGAAGAGTCAAGGCTTTTATAGCAGTCAAGCGGGGGACAGACTCCATATTAATGCCCAGGAGTTCAGAATGAGATGTTCGACGAGCAGGTGTATATATGTCATTTTGTGGAAAGATGTAATTTGATCTCGCTGAAACAGAAGTAGCTTGCATAGCTGAATCACTGTCCAGAAAACACAGCCTCAACAAGTCAAGGGAGAGCAATTAAGTCTTATCACAGGGATTGACACTAGAAGACCTCTGATTCCTTATATTTCCTTTATTCAGTATTAGATCATATTTTTTTAAAGAACACTTTGCAGTGTAGGACCAAATCTAAGGTAATTATTTGTAAATGCGTGGGTGTGCTATGGACAATTTAAATGTTGTGTTTTCCTGCCTATATCTGTGAGGACACATTAGTTGATTGATATGTGCTGTCCTGTGCTGTGCTGCTCAATGTGATTGTGTGTGCGTGTTCGTGTGTTTGTATGTGTGTGTGTCTGTCTGTCTTTGAGTTTCGCTGTGTTCTCCATGTCGGCAGGTGCGGCCAGTCTCGGGAAAGGCATTGGCGGGATCTTCTTCTCCCGCTTCTCACGCTCAAGTGGTCAGGTGGGCAACGTGGAGGAGGAGCCTTCCGATTCAGAGGGCGGGGTCTTGGAGGTGGATAATGCCATATCAGGAGAGGAGGGTGTGGCTACGGAGTTAGAGAAGTTACCTGTAGTAGAGGAGACAAGGGAAATAGAGTCCTCCATATCTCGGTCCACCTCGGCTATCCTGGACAACACCACATGTACGTATCAGGGATGGAAATCAAGCTAGCCCGTGGCTAGTACTTTTCAGAGCAGGCTAGTAGAAAATGTGTCCAACTAGCCCAACGGTTAATGAAATGTTGTCTTTTCAATTATCGCATGGCACAGATTTTGGACCTGGGCTGGTAAAAATTGCAGTCTATTAGCCTGGCTGGTCAGTGCCCAAGGTCCTTAAAGACACACTTTGGCAACTACTAAGTATTTTTTAAACGTCCTGCTTTGGGCTGGATGTGTCAATGTGTAGTTCATACTGTACATGCATCATCTATGAGCAGAATTACTGTCTTACCTCAATTAGCCACAAAGTGCTTTAACAGTAACCCGGCAATACAACCAAGAAGCCAGAGCACAGTGGCCCGGAAAACCTCCTTGGAATGAAGACATCTAGAAACTCTGCCCTGTAACATAACCAAACCTGTATCATAATGAGGAAATGTAGAAACTCTGCCCTGTAACATAACCAAACCTGTATCATCATGAGGAAATGTAGAAACTCTGCCCTGTAACATAACCAAACCTGTATCATCATGAGGAAATGTAGAAACTCTGCCCTGTAACATAACCAAACCTGTATCATAATGAGGAAATGTAGAAACTCTGCCCTGTAACATAACCAAACCTGTATCATCATGAGGAAATGTAGAAACTCTGCCCTGTAACATAACCAAACCTGTATCATAATGAGGAAATGTAGAAACTCTGCCCTGTAACATAACCAAACCTGTATCATCATGAGGAAATGTAGAAACTCTGCCCTGTAACATAACCAAACCTGTATCATCATGAGGAAATGTAGAAACTCTGCCCTGTAACATAACCAAACCTGTATCATCATGAGGAAATGTAGAAACTCTGCCCTGTAACATAACCAAACCTGTATCATAATGAGGAAATGTAGAAACTCTGCCCTGTAACATAACCAAACCTGTATCATCATGAGGAAATGTAGAAACTCTGCCCTGTAACATAACCAAACCTGTATCATCATGAGGAAATGTAGAAACTCTGCCCTGTAACATAACCAAACCTGTATCATCATGAGGAAATGTAGAAACTCTGCCCTGTAACATAACCAAACCTGTATCATCATGAGGAAATGTAGAAACTCTGCCCTGTAACACAACCAAAAGTACAAACTCAAGCTAAATCAAGTGTTAGTATATAAAGTGTTTGAAAAACCCAGGTATGCTCTGTCATATTGTTATGGGAAACCAGCAGTGAACTTTACTATGATCTATGTCCTTTTCCTATTCTCTTTTCTAATTCTGTTTGGTTACAGTATCTATGGCTAGTATTACAAGTGTGTGTTTTAACTCTGTCTTTCTTTGTGTTACAGTGGAGTTGGAGAGGCGCATTGACTTTGAGCTGCGAGAAGGCATGGTGGAGAGCCGCTATTGGTCGGCGGTGACCTCGCACACAGCCTATTGGTGTTCACACGACGTGGCACTGTTTCTTCTCACCTTCATGTATAGACAGGGGTATCCCACTCAGCTCTCTGAGGATAACCCAGAGTTATCCTAACCCACAGCCAAAACACACACACACACACACACAGAGAGAGAGAGACACACACACACACACACACACACAGAGACATAGACACACACACACACACACAGAGAGAGAGAGACACACACACACAGAGACACGCACACACACAGAGGGAGACACACACACTATTTTTCCCTTTCCCTCAACACATGTAATAGTATCCCAGTGTACACACAAAGATTTGCGACCAGACCGATTAGACATAACTGTGTATCAGAGACCACTTCACAGCCTGTGGCCAGCCTGTGGTCATCCCGTCAATGACCGTACCCTTTACCCTATGGTCCTAATAGTGACTGTTCCTCATATACCCACCCTGTGGGTTTATTGAAGACTTTACCCCCCAGGCACGCACCAACCTCAGCGAAGACTGTTCCTCTTTCCTGTGACTAAATGATGCCTCTAGGACCAAGCATCTGTCAGTGTTCATTATCTTGGACTTGGCATTGACTGTGTTGGTGTCGGACACAGCTTTGAGTGGGTTTGTGTGACTCCTGAAACTGTAGCCATGCCTCTAGCCCAACCTCTCCTCTCACAACTCCCAGCATCAACACTCATTTAGATGTTTAGCCTGTTGAGAGCGTTACATCCAAATCCATCCCTCAGAACATTGAAACCCATTTGGTTTCATTTGATTTCAACCCGTTAGGTGGATCAAAGTGGATTGTTGCAGAAGGTTTGAAGTAGCCTGGTTAAACATAGTTTTTTTCCGTTCAGTCTGGTTTGACCAGGCTAGGGTTAATGCTGCTTGGATGAGGTCATTGGACCCGAGCATGTGGTAGAGTAAATAGAATGTAGCTCTATAGACTACCTGTACTGCTAGGATGATGATATGTTGAGGTACCATGTTTACACTAACTAACTAACTGAACATTTCTATAAGGGATGATGGAAAGATGCTTATGTTGAGTAGACAACTTGAGCAAAGTTGCCAAATACAGTTATTTGCTTATGTCTCATAACCTAATGGCAGGTTCGGTCGCTTGGCTGATCCATCCATCAGAAGACCACAGAATTGTTTTAGTTCTGCTGTGAATTGTCTTGATCCAACAGAGCACTACTATATCCGTTTGTACTACTAACGCTGACATGTTGCACATAACGCAGTAACTTTCTAGTCAGGCAACAAACAGACAACATATCAGTAAAACAAGAGGAACACAGGCATGAAGGACCCATGCAACATGTTTTATTTACATCCAAGTAACTAAAGAGAGTTGCATTGGAGAGGACAGGACAATAAACTGTACTAATACAATATACTTTATTAGAATCAATAATGATGTGGGTCAAAATGAAAACATAGCATGCGGTATGTACATAGACAGGGAGGAATATGCTTTGCTTGGGCTCCAGAGTGGAGCAGCGTTCTAAGGCAATGCATCTCAAGACCTGACACTACAGTCCCTGGTTTGAATCCAGGCTGAATCACATCCGGCCGTGATTGAGTCCCCATAGGGTGCCGCACAATTGGCCCAGCGTTGTCCGGGTTTGGCCGTCATTGTAAATAAGAATTTGTTATTAACTGACTTGCCTAGTTAAATAAAGGTTTAAAACATGTCTTGCTGTTAGTGAGGGATTACAGCACGCAGGCTCATTTGTTAAAAGCTTTTAGCAAAGTAATTACACTAACATCGAATGACATCACTTACATCAGATCTCTGCCAGAATAAAGCTTGCCATCAGGAGTTTTTTTTTTTTATATGATTTGTGTAAACACAGCAGAGTTTTTTTTTTTTAAACACAGTATCTGTTAGGATGACTTTTTACTGTCTTGTGAATGTTAGCTATTTCATTTCTCCTCAGATGTGTTTGAACGCCTCCCTTGTTAGATCAGACTGTCAGATTCCTTGGTATTCTACTCTGTCACCCCCATGCCTTTGCTCTAACACCTGGTTCCCACTATAGGGCCGATCCAAATCAAACTGTGCTGGCACAGATATTTTATTTTCACATTGTCCTTTCTAGCATGGTTCTAACAGCTATGGCGGATGCATAACCAGACCAGGCCAGTACAACACAGCATAGTTTAGTTCTGTAGTATGAAAGGGTATTGAGAAACCTCTTAGTGAGTCTTACCCATGGTTCTCTCCTTGGTTCGGCATAGCCTTGTTTACATGTTGTCCCACTGGGCACAGACGTCAATTCAACGTCTATTCCACGTTGGTTCAACGTAATTTCATTGAAATGCCATGGTAACAACATTGATTCAACCAGTGTGTGCCCAGTGGGATGTTGTCACTGTTACACTTATAGAGATGATAGGTTCATCGTCCTTAGGATACAATTCACCCATTCATGTGCCATAACGTGTAAGTGACATCGATGTCTTCTCTTAATTTCGCATAGAGTTGTAATTGAAGACAAAATGAAGTACTGTACCCTAGGGAACAGTGGCGGCTGCTGAGGGGACGGCTTATAACGGATGGAACGGAGCAAATGGAATGGCTTAATCACATGGAAACCATTTGATACCATTCCACCAATTCCGCTACAGCCATTACCACGAGCCTGTCCCCCTTCATCCATTACCACGAGCCCGTCCCCCTTCACCCATTACCACGAGCCCGTCCCCCTTCACCCATTACCACGAGCCCGTCCCCCTTCATCCATTACCACGAGCCCGTCCCCCTTCATCCATTACCACGAGCCCGTCCCCCTTCATCCATTACCACGAGCCCGTCCCCCTTCATCCATTACCACGAGCCCGTCCCCCTTCATCCATTACCACGAGCCCGTCCCCCTTCATCCATTACCACGAGCCCGTCCCCCTTCATCCATTACCACGAGCCCGTCCCCCTTCATCCATTACCACGAGCCCGTCCCCCTTCATCCATTACCACGAGCCTGTCCCCCTTCATCCATTACCACGAGCCTGTCCGCCTTCATCCATTACCACGAGCCCGTCCCCCTTCATCCATTACCACGAGCCTGTCCCCCTTCATCCATTACCACGAGCCCGTCCCCCTTCATCCATTACCACGAGCCCGTCCCCCTTCATCCATTACCACGAGCCCGTCCCCCTTCATCCATTACCACGAGCCCGTCCCCCTTCATCCATTACCACGAGCCCGTCCCCCTTCACCCATTACCACGGGCCCGTCCCCCTTCATCCATTACCACGAGCCTGTCCGCCTTCATCCATTACCACGAGCCCGTCCCCCTTCATCCATTACCACGAGCCCGTCCCCCTTCACCCATTACCACGGGCCCGTCCCCCTTCATCCATTACCACGGGCCCGTCCCCCTTCATCCATTACCACGGGCCCGTCCCCCTTCATCCATTACCACGAGCCCGTCCCTCTTCATCCATTACCACGAGCCCGTCCCTCTTCATCCATTACCACGAGCCCGTCCCCCTTCACCCATTACCACGAGCCCGTCCCCCTTCACCCATTACCACGGGCCCGTCCCCCTTCACCCATTACCACGGGCCCGTCCCCCTTCACCCATTACCACGAGCCCGTCCCCCTTCACCCACTACCACGAGCCCGTCCTCCTTCACCCATTACCACGAGCCCGTCCTCCCCAATTAAGGTGCCACCAACCTCCTGTGCTAAGGAAATGTAATTGTGATTGTGTTGTGGGTCGTCCACCCTTCAGCCATATTCCCTTTTGCCTTCCACCAGAGGACACTATTTTTCTGTCATGTCTCCTCTCCACTCACTGTCTGATCCACTCATGCTCACTCTTTTTTAACGGTCGCCACTTGTTACCACAGCCACAAAGTAAAAAAAGGCATTTTTCTAAAAATGTATCTTCTTAAAATGTGATTCAAAACCTAACCCGAACCACCCTGCTAAACTTATGCCCAAACCTAACCTTAAATTAAGCACATTTTTGTTTTCATACATTTTTACGATAGCCAATTTCGACTTTTGGGCTGTGGTAACTAGTGGAAATTTTTTTTCGTTCCCTCTTCAAATGAATGACGTGGTGCTTAACCTTGGTAAACCATTTGTTTTACATTAAACTATATCTCTACAGCTGTCTGTCTGTGGTCTCCGTGCATTCAACATTAGGCCTACTTTTGAGTAAATAAAGACGAGCCATATCAGTGAGCTTTGGAAATAGTGTCGTGGCAAATTCAACTTTTTAAAGAGGCAATCAGCGGTAACTACATCCTTTTTTAGACTTTTAAATGAATGATATGTACCCACGGATTCTTGAAGAATATAACTTATACAAGTCTCATGAGCTTAGTTCAACTGTCACACTAAAATATAAGCTTGTGTTACTCCAATGTTTGGAAACAAAAAATGGAAACAAACACTATATAGCCTCAAAACATGGTTAAAACAACACTTTTGATGGATCCTTACATGCATAGCTGTCTATGGATTGGAGAGTGAATTAATTTATCCAGCACAATCCCTCATATTTTTACCAAAACAGGAGTGAGGGTGCCGTTGCTATTGTTTTTGCTGCTGATTTCCTGTTTAATGTATTCCTGAGAGAGCAACCTGCAAAGAGTAAGCCTATGAAGAATGATGGTAAACCAAGATTAAAATAATTATTGTATGAGATTCAACCCAATAAATCATTTTCCCCACGTGACTTCTAACTTGTTCAAATGGGATGGTCTCCAGACAGAGTCACCTTCTCCGCAATGCTCTAGAGTAGAAATTTAACTCGGATTGTAAACCTTGTGGCGGTTGATTAGAGGTGGTAGCCTGACAGTTATACAAGCCAGTCGAGTCGTTTGGTAATCAGCCTAGCTGTTTCTGCATCTTGGTGGAGTAAAACAACAAAAAAGGTATTGTATACCATACAACTTTCTTCTCTCTTAGTTGTATGTCGAGGGTTACTAAAGAATAATCGATAAAGCATTTGGGGATTTTGATGATGATGATAAATGTAATCAAATTTAAACGAATAAAAAGGACCCATGACACATTCATTTTAATCAGTTTAATGCGTCTCCCACTCTAACAGGTGTGAAGTTTACCTTTAACTAGCTACAATACAGATTGTTGCACCAGATATAATGTGGTTTAACCGAAGAGTTTTGGTATCCATTACTGGGGGATACAGGATCGGTATTTTTTGGTGTAACACTTTGGCGACACTGTCTTTGTCCTTGATTTATGGAAACACGGGTCTCGTAAGTGGCCCATTGCAGGTGTCGGTTTTGAATGTAGAAAATGTTATTTTAATAAATTCTTGTTTTGCTCCATGAAGAAATCTCTGCGCTACACTAAACACTACCTACCCTGTAACTCCCAGTAATTGAATACAAACAAATCTTTGGTTAAATAACATTATCTGGTGTAACAATCTGTAGCTAACCTTTCACATACGATGTTATTCATTTGGAAGACAATACACTAAGCATGTGACTCACAAGAGTAACATACTCAATATTTTCGTTCATGAATCTGTTTTGTCTATTGGCTATCCTACTCCCAGATCACTATGAATATCCAGTCAGTTATCAACAGGGAAGTGTTTGCCCCCCGGGATGAGAGGATACTAGTGGCTGTGGAGGTTAAGAGGAGAAAAAGGAAAAAGGTTCCCTTTCTGCCCACTGGAGGCAAGGGAGAATATATGACATACATCTGTCTGTCAGGTAGGCTCCTGTAACATATTTCTCTATGACGTACATCTGTCTGTCAGGTAGGCTCCTGTAACATATTTCTCTCAGCTGGGACCATTGTGACTTGAATTTTAAATCCAGGACTTGTTGATCTGCTGTGTGTATATACAACTCTCTTGTTCAGGATTAAAAGGCTACATTGTTTAACCATCTCATGGTGGAATTATCTGACTGGAAGGATGCAGAGGTATTCATTGTGTTGCAGTCAGGACATTGTGATGCTGGCTATCTAATACCACTGAGTCTGACGTTGTCAGAGGACATGGATCCTATAATTGAGCAGGAAGGATCACTTGCATATTATTTAGATGTTCAGTGTCACTCACTCTCCATCCATAGTAGCTATTGTTACTGTGATGAAGTCACCCAGAGTCATGGGCATTCACTGCCCCAGTGTCCCTCGAGGGACTCCTCACCCCGTCCCAATTACACCACAGACAGAAGAGTGACTAGTGTCCTCAGCTGGCACTGCCAGTCTCCCCCATTACAACCCCTCATATCGTTTGAACAAGAGAATCCACTGAAGAAGAATGGGCATTGGCGGTCTGTTTGTTGATCTGTGATGGTGACTGGTCCGGTGTGTGTCCAATGTTTGTAAAAAATAAAATAAACACACGTTTAGTTGTGGAAAGTGAATCCTAAATCTCTTCTTTATATCCTGTCTTCATTGTAGTACTGTGTAGATTTACTTTGCTATTTTTACATTATATGACTGTGCTTTGGTTTCATATTTCTAACCGATGACCCCTCCTAATCCCCCAGTGACCAATAAGAGACCAGCCCAGCTCCTCATCACCAAGGTCAAGCAGTTTGGAGGCTCTGCCCCCTTCACCAGGAGGTCACAGTGGAGCGTGGAGCAGCTCCGCCAGGTCGATGGCATCGACCCCAACAAGGTGACGTCATCATAGAGATGGTATAGATGTGATATTCTGTGTGGTACTGTACTGCCTAGATTCTCTGGAAGCCCTGTATCCATTCATCATCCATTTCCTTCCTCTCGCCTTAGCCCCCTCTGCCATGTTCAGTTTCCCAAAGCAGAATGGATGAGAATCAGTGCGGTTTGGGGGCTAATTAGACTAGTAGAGCCAATCAGGTCTTGATGGATAAAGGGTTGAATTGGGATTGGAGCACCAGGATTCTGACCCATGTGTTTCTGGGCGATTGGTTTGGTCCACTATTCTCCTCTACTGTCTTGTGACCTCTCTATCGTATCCCTCATCTGTATACCCTTCTGTAATCTCCCACAGGACTGCCCAGAGTTTGACCTGGTATTTGACAACGCATTTGACCAATGGGTGGCCAGCTCAGCGGCAGAGAAGTGCATCTTCATCCAGATCATGTACCACGCCTGTCAGACTTACTGGGAGGGCAAGGAGCGGGTCCCTGGTGGCCTGGGTAGCCCAGCTGGAGACCAGCAGAAGGACCAGAGAGCTAGTCCAGGGGCACCGGTTAGCCCAGGATCCCAAGGGGGCCAAAGAGGAAGTCCAGGGGCCCAGGCTAGACGGAAGAGCACAGTGGGTCCCAGGCCCCGCCAGACTGAATTTGTCAACTGTCAGTCCAAACTCACAGGAGGTAAAGGGGTGTGAAAGGAGAAGCGTAGTCTGTCAACAGTCAGTCCCAATTCACTCCCTTCCCCTTGGTCCTAACACTTCCATGTTTGCAGATCGACGTGCATTGACCTAGGGGAAGTGTTAGGGCGCAATATTGACCAGCTATCAGTTTGCATTATTCTGAGACCGTAGGAGTGGTTTATCCTCATGATATGGCATGGACTCCAATTTCCTGTTTGATTCTGTACTGTCTATTTGCCCTATTGATCATGATTATGATACAGCTTTTATCAGTCTCATTGGGTGTCATTCTAACAGATGCCTGCACTGTGAATCTGGTCATCTACCGTTGCAAGGTCTTCTTCAACCGCGTGAAGAAGGTGATGGCTTCAAAACAAAGCAGTCCTCAGGCTGGAGGTAAGGGGACAAAACAACCTTCAATAATATAAGGACAACCCTTAGTGGCAGGCCTATGGTTGTATCCTTTACATTCTCCTTTATAATCCTCTCTCAGGCGATTGTCAATTGTCCTCTGTAACACCTCTCTCCGCTACAGTAGAGAATGGCTCTTCTATGAGGTTGCGGCTAGCTGACTGGCGACTTTGTGTCCAAACCTCCTGCTAAAATAACAAAGGCTAGCCTTGAGTCTGCGGGGTAGGGAGACTGAGAAGAAACGCGGCTCCTCATGGAACCAACTGACGTGTGTGTGTGTGTGTGTGTGGTGTGTGTGGCACAGGGAGAGGTGCCAGGCAGTAGCAGGGCATAGAGATGCAGACCAACAGAAAATGTAGGGCAGTCTCTCTCCTAAGTTGACCAGTCCAGGTGGCATGATCTAGCCCCCCCTACAGATTGTTACCTCTCTCTCGACAAACATTAGTTTAGAGTAAAAGAAAGCAAAGATGGCTAGATTGACATTTTGATTCTGGCTCTTGGATGTTGTAACATAATGTTATACCTGTTTGTTATCCTATCTTTGGTGTGTGTGGTCATGACCAGTTTTTGTCTCTCTGTCTGTCTGTCTCTCTCTCTCTGTTTCTCTGTGTGTGTTGTGCAGCAGGTCACAGAGCAAGTCCCAGTGGACAGCGCCCCCCAGGGGGCAGTATGGCTAGTGTAGTCAAGAGGGCAAGCCAGGCCCTGCAGGAGCGTGGGGAGAGACTGGGCCGTGCCGAGGACAAGACAGTAGACCTGATGCACAAAGCCCAGCAGTTTGCAGACACTGCCCACAAGGTGAGACGTTGCGCTGTTAAATATCAACACCACAGACACACGCTAACACACCACACAGTTGGGCGAAAGTTTGATTTCAGCCTCTGCGTTTGGTCCAGCCATGCTCGTGACGTATGAGCAACTTAACATGTATTATGAAGTGTGTATCATTCCACACTATGCTGTGTAGTTGACCTTGTCTAGAACACCTACCCAATGAGAGAGCCAGAGGGCTACCAACACCCCCATACCGTTAGGTTTTACAGTAATTGTGAGCCAATCAATCCTCATAATAAACTCTTCATTTGGAGAGGAGGCATTATAAGTGTACCAGCGTAACACTCTCATTGATGAGAACATACACAGGTAATTAACTCATTAAATGTTTATGTAATTGGATGACATTGGTCATCTAAAACTATTAGGCCCTAGAATGCTTTAAAGTGGCCCATCAAAGAGAAAATACCTTTTTATTTCAGGGGAAATGAGCTAGAATATGAAAATGATGAGACTTTCTTTCTCCTCTAGCTGGCTCTGAAGTATTCAAACTAGAGGCATCTCTTCCTGTGGGTCTGCTCCTGGAGTCCGTGGCCCTATTTCACCTGTTGATTCTATGGATTGTAACTTCTATACTAATGTTGTGCTGAGGCATAGTTTAGTTGAAACCCAGTGGACGCTGCAATTCCTCTGTGAAGAATCTTATGTTCTGAGAGGAGTGGAGGGTTGTGGTACTTGCTCTTAGGACATTGACTATGTCAAAAGGACATGGAAACCTTTACAGACGGGCAGTGGGGAGGACGTTATGGAGTTAGTTATGGACCTCAGAGTTTAAGAATGACCTTTAACCTCCAGAATGGGACCTGTGGATCACATGACGGTGTCGTTTCATGGCATAGCTAGCTGGTTTACTGGATGGCCACGTTGTCACAATGCTCCCACTGCATGAGTGTACTTGTCTTCCCTGCTTCAGTAGCCTGTGCTCTGATGACGAGGACTTTACATTTTGGGGGTTTCACATGTTTTTAGATATTTTAATATTGGCATATGAATTCTCCGTAAAAAGCTTTTCAGGATTAACGTGTCTTCTCCGCTATGGAAGTATATTTCAATGGTGGTTTTGCTCGTTACATAAATAATTGATCATTTATGACCGTAAACAGGCACAGGCATATAGAGCAGCTGGTGAATGTTTGACTTAGATTGATACTGGAGAATCCATTTTACCCATGGGAGGGGTTACCAATTACATAGTCATTTAATGTTTGAATGGTGTTGAATGTATGTATGTAAGTGGCTGTTTCAGGTTTTTGCCTTAGTTTTGTGTTAGCTGGTGCAGGGGTATGAGGAACACCTGGTGAAATGTTTTTTTTGTTTTCTTTGCATGGTGATGCTTTAGTAAGTATAGTCTTGATTTCTTGGCACTTTCTAAATATGACTATTGTATGGATTCCTATATTGCACAATAATTGGTTTTGCTTTAATTTTTTTCTATTTTTCACTGCTAAATTCCTCCACTACCCTCTCCCTGCTTGCATCATCCATTGATTAGTCACTAATCATTATTCAAACCATTGATTAGTCACTAATCACTATTCCAAATTCAAGTTGATAATCTATCTGATCCTTGTCTATTGTCTTTGTCTAATCATGTGTGAGTCATTGATCCCCGGTCTTGTCACGTATGTGTCGTGTGTTTTTGTCTGTTGCACCATGTGTATCGTAATTACATGTCTCATGACCTTTTAATCTTTAATTGCTGGTTCCGTGTCGGAGACTTGAGTGCAGCCGGTATAATGGTGGGTTTGTGTATGTAGACCAGGACTCTTCTAGGTGAGGTTGTAAGCAAGATATGGAATGTTGACTGAAGGATTGCGTGTGTGAGCATAATCTCGTCCACACAGCCGGCTCTCTATGTGGTAGCAATTGAGCCTGGGGACGAGGTTCATGTGATGACGGTTCAGAAGGCCACTGTCGAGAAGAGACTTCTGAGTTGGTGAGTGATGAGGGTCACAAAGGCTTGTTGTAAGGTTGAGTGCTCTTGCGTAGGCCTGTGGTTGTTGAATTTCTTTCGATACCTAATAGTGTTTTTATTGTACACTAATAAATAAATAAAGCATATCAATTTATCAGCTGGGACAAATCTGTCTTTCAACTACTCGTATCTGAATGATACTTAATTGTGGCAGTTAACTAAGGAGACAAATCCTAAAATGGCACTGCATGCTTTCTGTTGCTATATTACTGTTGGTGATCTGATGAACGATTGGCTAGAATCTAGATGAGTTGATAAGTGCCTAAACTACCTTTTTTTTAAAATATTCTGATCATGGAGTTGAAACCATGAACTGATGTTATTCCTAGAAATGCTGACTATTTAACATAGTCTTAGAACAGTTCTTGAAGCTCTGTTTAGTGTCAATGTTCACATGAGATTTGTACTGTTTTTAATGAGAACTTCAATGACCTTAACACTCCTCTTTTTGACCCAATAAATGAAATGGGACCTGTCTGACGTTCTGTGTTTTCATTTTATCAGGGCCTACTGCAGGGCTCTCTAACACTCTTCCTGGAGAGCTACCATCCTGTAGGTTTTCACTCTGAATCTATTCTAGCACACCCGATTCTAATAATTACATGGTTGATAGGTGGAATCAGGTTAGATACAACAGGGGTTGGATTGAGTAGCCTGGATAGAGAGACGTACAGTACCTTCATTTTGTTTGCCTTATTTCTGAACACTAGAGGGTGCTCAAACAGCAGTTAAATCTGACCCACTGGCCATCACAAGTGACATTATTACTTAAGGTCATTTGTGATGATGGGTTATTATTAAAAATGTCGTTAGGGTGCATATAATACAACACATCTGTGTGTTCTTATAGATCATGTAGATTGCTTGTGGTCAGAATGGTTTGTTGTGAATGTTCACCAATGACTGTTGAATAAAAGGAAATGTTTGCTTGGAATATTTTGAGATCCTGATCGTTACTGCCCATTTCTCAATCCCGTCATAATTCTGTGTCAAACCACTGTCCAAACCATTAACAGGCAGGTAGCCTGGTGGTTATGAGCATTGGGGCAGTATTTGAGAGGTCGCTGGTTTGAATTCCTGAGCAGACTAGGTGAAAAATCTGTCGAGGTGCACTTGAGCAAGGCACTTAACCCTAATTGCTCCTGTAAGTTGCTCTGGATAAGAGTGTCTGCTAAGTGACTGAAATGGGGAAACTATTCTGTAATCAATTGGAAAATATTGAATTCATGCACCTGTCTATATTTTACTGTATTGTATATCCAGGTAGCTTGGTCAGCATCTATAGATCAGATGAAAACAGCTCTGGTCTCTGGAGAATACAGTACTTACAGTATTGATGCAGCTATACTGTAGTGACCTTAAGCCAACACCAAGAGACCTCGAGGTTCAGACCTCTTGGTGTATCAGTTGTTGTTGAGTTGACAGTCGCTGGACCTGGTTTGAGTCCCAGTCGGGGCTACCCCTCAAATTCGCTATGATATAATGTATGAGGACACGTTTATTTGTCTTATAAATGCCAACGCCTGTGCTCACACAGGGCAGAACAGACACTCCGTCAGAGACGACTGAGATATAGATTGTGGATCATATCATTAATTGTATGTGGTGTGATAGGAGTTTGTTTGTGGTACTATATTTACAGGCCCTGCGATAGACTAGTGTCCTGTCCAGGACCAAACAGATTGCCTTCGGACCCAAGAGTGCTTCTGGCTCGTATAAGCCAAGGCTCCTGACTTCCTCTATTTACAAAATGTAAATAAACTACATAGCTGCTCCTTTAGTACCATAATTTAATTGATGATTTACTCATCAGTATCACATTGTGGCTCATCAATGTGTATTTAACCTTCGTGGTCACACCAGGAAGTGTCAGTATTGTCGTATCGACGAAGGAGATTTCCTGATGCCTAAAGTAGACATCAGCAAGAAGGGCCGGTCGTGACTTGGTGTCCATGGAGACACAGTGACTTTGCATGGGTCTTATATGGACCATGCCTATTCCTCCTTGGATGTTAACATCTCAGGGACCCTTGGTTTAAGTCTGGCTTAACTCTGACTCAGACCGCTGGGTCACGAGTCATGACTAGTGGCCAGGTACACAGGGGTTGTATTCATTTGGACACAATGTGGCAAATTGTTTTTCATCAGAAAACAAAAATAAGCGGTTCTTTCCTGTTTAACCCCATTTTATTTATTTTGGTACCTAATGAACAACCAGGGAGAGCATTTAAGCTTTTGGTGATATTGTCATCACTGACTGCTACGGTGATATTGTCATCACTGACTGCTACGGTGATATTGTCATCACTGACTGCTACAGTGATACAACGAGGTGAAAAATCTATGTGCCCATGAGCAAGGCACTTAACCCTAATTGCTCTGGATAAGAGTGCCTACTAAATGACAATTGTAAATGTACTGTATTAAATGAATCACGATATCTTGTTAGTCAGAAAAAGTGTGTGTAATTCTCCAGTGTACCACTGTGGGGCGCAGCTGTGCAGTGGTGACTGTAGTTAAGGGATGGTAATAGAGTGACACTCGCCCTAGACTTGCCCCCCTCAAAACAGTGGAATGTAAACAGAATTGTCTCTTGAAGCCCTATTTATTTTGTTTTTATTTCAAACCTGGACGACACTGGGCCAATTGAGCGCCGCCCTATGGGACTCCCAATCATGGTGGTTGTGATACAGCCTGGATTCGAACCAGGTTGTCTGTAGTGACGCCTCTAGCACTGAGACAATTTTAATAGCGGAGCAATGCTTTTGAATCAGCAGAAATGAAAAGACAGACATTTTCCTTATTTGAGACTTCTTATTATCTTCCTGCTTTCTATGAAGGCCATCTGGCTACAGACTAAAGGATGTCTCACACACATGCCCTCAATCCAAAACACAGGGCTCCAAGCAGTCTTTTCCAGTGATAGTATACAGGTGAAAATGGCTAGACAGATTGCTGTGTAGGCAGAATGCTCAAATACATATTCAATCTCTGTGTCAAAAAATCCAATCGTTTAATAGTTCACATTTTTTTTGGGGGGGGGGGGGGGATTTACTCCAAACATTTCTTATCTTATCCTCTGTGACATCAGAACAGAGAAACTTAACCTAGAAAGAGCTATTAGAGGAGCAGACAGTTATCTGAGGCCCCTCTTACACGGTCCAGATTAACTTTGTGAAGAGGGGAACAAAAAAAAGAGGAATTTGTTTGAGCGAGAGAGATTTTATGTGTGTGTGTTTTATCTATCTGTGTCTAGGGTTCTCTAACCCGTCTCGGCAGTACAGTTCCTGTGTCCACATCTTACAACGGTATCGAGGACCGACAGAGACACACCACCACAATATATGAACTGTAATATAACGTCACAAACAAGCCACTTCACAGAGGTCAAAGATGGTGGGTCACATTGAGGACAGGTGATATAGTGATGACATGGAGGGTTCATGTCCACGTTAGGGATTAGCCGGTTGTTGATGTCTTGATTTAAACAGGTGACCCGTGCTCTGAAGGTTTACGTTGTCTGACAATCATAGGGTTTGTGAGAGAGGGATTTTATTGGTGCTCACACTTTGTTACAGAATTGTCCTTGACAACGCGTTCATTTGAAACTCTATTGAGAATAAGCAAGGGCTGTCCCCAAATCACTTTACCCTTCATGTACATGTCTACCTCATACCCCTGCACATTGATCTGGTACTCCCTGTATATAGCTATTACCCCTGCACATTGATCTGGTACTCTCTGTTTATAGCTATTACCCCTGCACATTGATCTGGTACTCTCTGTTTATAGCTATTACCCTTGCACATTGATCTGGTACTCTCTGTTTATAGCTATTACCCCTGCACATTGATCTGGTACTCTCTGTTTATAGCTATTACCCTTGCACATTGATCTGGTACTCTATGTATATAGCTATTACCCCTGCACATTGATCTGGTACTGGTACTCCCTGTATATAGCTATTACCCCTTCACATTGATCTGGTACTCCCTATATATAGCTATTACCCCTGCACATTGATCTGGTACTCTCTGTATATAGCTATTACCCCTGCACATTGATCTGGTACTCTCTGTATATAGCTACATAACCGTCAGAAGACTCATAGTGAGTCAGAGTACAGTAAGATAACCGTCACAGAGGACTCGTAGTGAGTCAGAGTACAGTAAGATAAAACCTTACAGCTGGCTCACCTCATGTATTGGCGGTGTGGCTGTTAGAGAATGCAGTACTGCGTTTGTTTGTGTTTTCTCTTATGGCAGAAGTAGCCCTGGCTGCTACTGTCCTCTCATAGTCAGGGTGGCAGGGTAGCCTAGTGGTTAGAGCATCGGACTAGTAACCGGAAGGTTGCAAGTTCCAACCCCCGAGCTGACAAGGTACAAATCTGTCGTTCTGCCCCTGAACAGGCAGTTAACCCACTGTTCCTAGGCCATCATAATAATTTGTTCTTAGCTGACTTGCCTAGTTAAATAAAGGTAAAATAAAATAATGGGGCCATAGGGCCTTCTCCATTTCCCAGCCACCAACCCAGCCAGGCAGACAGATGTCACCTTCAGCCTCCTCCCCCGGCCCTCCCTCTGAGCTCTGGCAGCCTGCACCCCCAGACAGGTAACTGTCTGGGTTACTCATCTCATCTTCCTGGTCTCCTGATACCTCTCTCGACCTTTGTTCCTCAATCTTTCTCCACTATATCTCGCTCTCTTTCTGTTTCTTGCTCTCTCTCACAGTTTGTTCTAGTAAATCTGGCCTTCTTCCTCTCTCTAGGTGAAAACATCCCAGCCTCTGTCCTCCATATCCAGCTGTTAGGCACCAGGACAGTTCAGGTGAATAACATCCCAGCCTCTGTCCTCCATATCCAGCTGTTAGGCACCAGGACAGTTCCGGTGAATAACATCCCAGCCTCTGTCCTCCATATCCAGCTGTTAGGCACCAGGACAGTTCAGGTGAATAACATCCCAGCCTCTGTCCTCCATATCCAGCTGTTAGGCACCAGGACAGGTGAATAACATCCAGTGCTAAGCCGCTTTAAAGAGAACATCCTTAATCTACCAGACCTTGATTTGTGAAGTGCGCGCTTGTGCACGACCTTGTCTGTGTGCTTGTGCTTGTGGTTGCATGTGTCCATGCACATATCTATCTATCCCTCTGTGTGTGCACGTAAGGGTCATGGGCAGGACACCGTGCAGGAATTGACAGGCTCAGACATGGTCTTGAGGTCATCCACTGTCTCATTGCCAAGGTAACCAGGCGTCTAGTCAGGAATGTCCCTCATTTGTTGTGTTAGTGACAACACATTTTACATGTTAATATTGACAAGTATTTCCTAATGAAACGATACCGGTAGTACTTTGTTTTGTGGTGTGGTATTGTGATGTCTGGCCATGAAACATGGTCGCTGTGACAATATGGACTGTTGTAATAACTCCCAAAACACTCTAATGCCTTTCGATTGAATGAAAGCCCCTCAATGGCAGATTTGTTTTGCATTTTTCAAACACATTAAACAGCATTTTCCTGCAATCTAGAGCCATAATCATTATGATGAATTTGATGTAAAAATATATATTTAAAAAATGTTATGCATGTCTAAAAAAAAATTAAATACCTCTTGAGTACAATTCAGTAATTACTTTTCTAAAGTCTAGCAATGCTGCCAGTTGGTATGCCAGCTAAGATAGCTACTCTAACTTGATTGATAGCCTGAAATTGCTTCTTGGTAGCTAGTTATGAGTTTGGGAGATAGGTTCCCAATCTGGGCCAGCTAAAACCAACTTCATAATATTCCTAGGTGGCTAGTAGTAGTACTACAGAGAACCCCCAAAAGTGTAACCATGGCACCTCTGTTCCTGGCTCTGTAAGAGAAGGGAATGACAGGGAAACTACAAACCAAAAACAGCCTGGTTCTTGCTCCATCCCCCAAGCGGAGTCATATTCATTAGGCATCAAATTGGGGGAAAAAACTGACTGAAACCAGGAGGGACTACCTAAACTGGTCCAATAGGAAACGCTAGTTTTCGCTTTCCATGGGGGGGGGGGGGGAATTCTACAGTGTGCCGCAATGAACACTATCCAACTCTCATCTCCCCTAATGCTGGGCGGCCAGGAGTAAGGCTTGGCCAGGAGTAAGGCTTGGCCAGGAGTAAGGCTTGGCCAGGAGTAAGGCTTGGCCAGGAGTAAGGCTTGGCCAGGAGTAAGGCTTGGCCAGGAGTAAGGCTTGGCCAGGAGTAAGGCTTGGCGCTCTGCTTTGAGCAGATGTTTGGTAACATCACAGAATTAAGCTGGTGTTTTCATGCTCGTCTTTTCCCCGCTCCATTGCTGCACCAAAAAATCCCCTGAGCCTCTGCACTGGCTCCAAACAGAGCTGCGTTTTTTATTTGAGAGAGCGAGGGGGGGGGGCAGGGCAATATGATTAAAGATACAGAGGGAAAGGATGGGGGTGGAGAGCTTGAAAGTGCCAGCATCAAGGCTCACCGCACGCTCATTGATGTCGTATATCACGCTCTGAAATGACAAACCCCTCAACACCCCTTTGCCTCGTATCTATCACCACTATATGGCCTCTCTGCCCTGCCCCCACTGCCCCTGTGTGTGTGACCCCCCCCCCCCCCCCCCCCCAACCATGGGCAGAATAAAGGGGGCTTCATGGTCCATGCAGACACCATCAGAACTCACCACACTCAACCCTCCCTGCTCTGACTGGCCTGCCTGGACTGTAGCCGCTGTGTGAGCTTTAAACTGTAATCTGATTGGCTGATTCATGATTAATCCACACATTGGACAGTACTGTGTACTTTTAACATGCCAATACAGGTTCTTAGATTTTGATACATGCACTTTGCATGTATAAACATAAAATGCAGTACTGTATCTGTCAGAGTGGGACCAATCTCTGTCTCTCTCTGCGATCCCATCGGTCTTTCCTATTGTTCAGCGTTATTGGTTATTTTAGTCATTTCCTGGTTACGTGCCCTGTGATTGGATCACTTTTATTTATTTAACTGACTTGCCTAGTTAAATAAAGGTTAAGAATTTTTTTTAATTTACAATGACTCCCTACCAAATGGCAAAAGGGCTTCTTGCGTGGACGGGGTCTGGGATTATTAAAAAAAATATATATATATTATAAATTTAGGACAAAAGTCACGACAAGAGAGACAACACTACATAAAGAGAGACCTAAGACGACAACATACCAAGGCAGCAACACATGACAACACAGCATGGTAGCAACACAACATGGTAGCAGCACAAAACATGGTACAAACATTATTGGGCACAGACAACAGCACAACGGGCACGAAGGTAGAGACAACAATACATTTACTGACAGTTGTGGCTGCTTCACGTAGAGTGTCCATGATTGAGTCTTTGAATGAAGAGATTGAGATAAAACTGTCCAGTTTGAGTGTTTGTTGCAGCTCGTTCCAGTCGCTAGCTAGAGCGAACTGAAAAGAGGAGCGACCCAGGGATGGGTGTGTTTTGGGGACCTTTAACAGAATGTCACTGGCAGAACAGGGTTGTTATGTGGAGGGTGAGGGCTGCAGTAGATATCTCAGATAGGGGGAGTGAGGCATGTGCCGAATACAGTGAAATGCTTACAAGCCCCTAACCAACAATGCAGTTAAAAAAATACAAATGAGAGTAAGAAATACAAGTAACAAGTAGTTAAAGAGCAGCAGTAAAATAACAATAGTGAGACTATATACAGGGACTATATATACAGGGGGTACCGAGGTGAGAGAGGAAAGTCTTGATTTAACTTTAGCCTGCAGCTTTGATATGTACTGAGAGAAGGACTGTGTACCGTCTAGCCATACTCCCAAGTACTTGTATGAGGTGACTACCTCAAGCTCTAAACCCTCAGAGGTAGTAATCACACCTGTGGGAAGAGGGGCATTCTTCTTACCAAACCATATGACCTTTGTTTTTGAGGTATTCAGAATAAGTTTAAGGGTGGAGAAAGCTTGTTGGACACTAAGAAAGCTTTGATGTAGAGTATTTAACACAAAATCTGGTGAGGGACCAGCTGTGAGGGGTTCAGATTACAGAAGATAAATCAGACAGATGCTGTGAGGTGAAATACCTCTGTCAGACCTATTCCATCCAAAGAATATGTGGACTAAGAACCAAAAACACTGTGCGGGTGAGAGAGCTTGTTTATGTGGGTGCACATATAATCGTATCTTTCTTTAGAGAATGTATAGTGTGTATCTTATGCGTTCCACTGTATATAGCTCATTTTCTTGGTATACAGTGTGAATGTATTCAGTAGTCATATACACTGAGTGTACCAAACATTAATAACACCTTCCTATTATTGAGGTGCACCCTTTTTGTCCCTCAGAACAGCCTCAATTCGTAGGGTCATGGACTCTACAAGGTGTTGAAAGCGTTCCACAGAGATGCTGGACCATGTTGACTCCAATGTCCTTTGGTCCACCACCCATTCTTGATACACACAGGAAACTGTTGAGCGTGAAAAACCCAGCAGCATTGCAGTTCTTGACACGTGTATAGCTAGTATCATAGTGGCCTATTTAGATCCCAAAGAGAACTATACCACTGAGAGGGTCTTTGACTGTCTTGGTCCATGTCCAACATTATTGTGTTCAGAATGAGGAAGCTGTATAGGAAGTCCGGTATCAGCCGAAAGTACCAAAGTGGACGTCGGACAGGTGGGGACATTTTCTTTCCCTTCAACACACCACCAGTATGTCTGTGGAATCAGAAAGGTTTCTGGAAGAATGAGTACACAGGCTATAGCGTACATTTCACTGAAGCGCGTTTGGTACCAGGGCCCCCGTGCAATACTGCGTGAGTACCTTGGCGGTAAGACAATACAAACTTGGGATGTGTAGTTTTTCTGCCGTCGCACACAGGTATTGTGTTAACACCGGATGGGGGGTGGTACTACTGACCCTGCGGGAGGGGAGCGGCGAGGGGGGGGGGGGGAGACGGGAGCGGTGAGGTGAGGGCAGAGCTAAGGGGAGAGGAGAGAGAGACAGATAGGGAGAGAGGTGGGGAGAGAGGGGAGAGGTAGGGAGAGAGAGAGGTCAGGGGAGAGATGTCAGGGGAGAGACATGGGGGGGAGGTCAGGTGAGAGACTGGGGGGAGACGGGAGAGAGGTCAGGGGAGAGGTAGGGAGAGAGGTCAGGGGAGAGGTAGGGAGAGAGGTCAGGGGAGAGACGGGAGAGAGGTCAGGGGAGAGACGGGAGAGCTGGTTGTCTAGGTATTGATTGAAAGGAAGACCAGCAGACACTAGGCCCTCCATGGAATGAGTTTGACACCCCTGTTCAAAGCTCTCTCTATTTTCTGAGGTAGCTTCCAGGGACATATTATGGGCTGTAACTTGTGTCCCTCTGTCCTCAAACAGTAGTGTTACTACAGCTATTGTGTCTCTCTGTCCTCAAACAGTAGTGTTACTGCAGCTATTGTGTCTCTCTGTCCTCAAACAGTAGTGTTACTGCAGCTATTTTGTCCCTCTGTCCTCAAACAGTAGTGTTACTGCAGTCCACAGACAATGCAATCACCATCACACTGCACGCTGCCCTATCCCATCTGGACTAGAGGAATACGTATGTAAAAATGCTGTTCATTGACTACAACTCAGCATTCAACACCATAGTACCATCCAAGCTCATCATTAAGCTGGAGGCCCTGGGTCTCAACCCCGCCCTCTGCAATTGGATCCTGGACTTTCTGATGGGCCGCCACCAGGTGGTGAAGGTCGGAAACAACATCTCCACTTTGCTGAGCCTCAACACTGGGGCCCCGCAAGGGTGCATGCTCAGCCCCCTTCTGTACTCCCTGTTCACCCATGACTGCGTGATCAAGTTTGCAGACGACACAACAGTAGTGGGCTTGATTACCAACAACGACGAGACGGCTTACAGGGAGGAAGTGAGGGCACTCAGAGTGTGGTGTCAGTAAAACAACCTCTCACTCAATGTCAACAAAACAAAGGAAATTATCTTGGACTTAAGGAAACAGTAGAGAGCGCACCCCTATCCACATCGAAGGGACAGTAGTGGAGAATGTGGAAAGTTTTTTAAGTTCCTTGGCGTACACATCACAGACAAAATTAAATGGTCCACCCACACAGACAGTGTGGGTAAACCTCAGGAGGCTGAATAAATATGTCTTGTCACCTAAAACCCTGACAAACATTTACAGATGCGCAATTGAGAGCATCCTGTCTGGCTGTATCACCGCATGGTACGTCAACTGCACCGCCCTCAACTGCAAGGCTCTCCAGATGGTGCGGTCTGCACAACGCATCACCGGGGGCAAACTACCTGCCCTCCAGGAAACCTACAGCACCCGACGTCACAGGAAGGCCCCCCAAAAAATGAAGGACAACAACCACCCGCCTGTTCACCCCGCTACCATTCACAAGGCGAGGTCAGTACAAGTGCATCAAAGCTGGGACCGAGAGACTGAAAAACAGCTTCTATCACAAAGCCATCAGACTGCTAAAGAGCAATCACTAACTCAGAGAGGTTGCTACCTAAATTGAGACGCACTAGTCACTTTAAACAATTCCGCTTTAATAATGTTTACATATCTTACATTACTCACCTCGTATGTACAGTATATACTGTATCTTATACCATCTATTGCATCTTGCCTATGCCGCTCGGCCATTGCTCATCCATATATTTATATGTACATGTTCTTATTCCATACCTTTAGATTTGTGTGTATTAGATAGTTGTTGGGGAATTGATAGATTACCTGTTAGATATTACTGCACTGTTGCAACTACAAGCATTTAGCGACACTCACATTAACATCTGCTAATCATGTGTATGTGACCAATAACATTGATTTGAGCTAGTGTTACTGCAGCTAGTGTTACTGCAGCTAGTGTTACTGCTGCTAGTGTTACTGCTGCTAGTGTTACTGCAGCTAGTGTTACTGCAGCTAGTGTTACTGCTGCTAGTGTTACTGCTGCTAGTGTTACTGCTGCTAGTGTTACTGCTGCTAGTGTAATTCTGCTGCTAGTGTTACTGCTGCTAGTGTTACTGCTGCTAGTGTTACTGCAGCTAGTGTTACTGCTGCTAGTGTTACTGCTGCTAGTGTAATTCTGCTGCTAGTGTTACTGCTGCTAGTGTTACTGCAGCTAGTGTTACTGCAGCTAGTGTTACTGCAGCTAGTGTTACTGCAGCTAGTGTTACTGCAGCTAGTGTTACTGCTGCTAGTGTTACTGCTGCTAGTGTTACTGCTGCTAGTCTTACTGCAGCTAGTGTTACTGCAGCTAGTGTTACTGCAGCTAGTGTTACTGCTGCTAGTGTTACTGCTGCTAGTCTTACTGCTGCTAGTGTTACTGCTGCTAGTGTTACTGCTGCTAGTGTTACTGCAGCTAGTGTTACTGCAGCTAGTGTTACTGCTGCTAGTGTTACTGCAGCTAGTGTTACTGCTGCTAGTGTTACTGCAGCTAGTGTTACTGCAGCTAGTGTTACTGCTGCTAGTCTTACTGCTGCTAGTGTTACTGCAGCTAGTGTTACTGCTGCTAGTGTTACTGCAGCTAGTCTTACTGCAGCTAGTGTTACTGCAGCTAGTGTTACTGCTGCTAGTGTTACTGCTGCTAGTGTTACTGCAGCTAGTGTTACTGCAGCTAGTGTTACTGCAGCTAGTGTTACTGCAGCTAGTGTTACTGCAGCTAGTGTTACTGCTGCTAGTGTTACTGCTGCTAGTGTTACTGCTGCTAGTGTTACTGCAGCTAGTGTTACTGCTGCTAGTGTTACTGCTGCTAGTGTTACTGCTGCTAGTGTTACTGCTGCTAGTGTTACTGCTGCTAGTGTTACTGCAGCTAGTCTTACTGCAGCTAGTGTTACTGCTGCTAGTGTTACTGCTGCTAGTGTTACTGCAGCTAGTGTTACTGCTGCTAGTGTTACTGCAGCTAGTGTTACTGCAGCTAGTCTTACTGCAGCTAGTGTTACTGCTGCTAGTCTTACTGCTGCTAGTGTTACTGCTGCTAGTGTTACTGCAGCTAGTGTTACTGCTGCTAGTGTTACTGCTGCTAGTGTTACTGCAGCTAGTGTTACTGCAGCTAGTGTTACTGCTGCTAGTGTTACTGCTGCTAGTGTTACTGCTGCTAGTGTTACTGCAGCTAGTGTTACTGCTGCTAGTGTTACTGCAGCTAGTGTTACTGCAGCTAGTGTTACTGCTGCTAGTGTTACTGCTGCTAGTGTTACTGCTGCTAGTGTTACTGCTGCTAGTGTTACTGCTGCTAGTCTTACTGCAGCTAGTGTTACTGCTGCTAGTGTTACTGCTGCTAGTGTTACTGCTGCTAGTGTTACTGCTGCTAGTGTTACTGCAGCTAGTGTTACTGCAGCTAGTGTTACTGCAGCTAGTGTTACTGCAGCTAGTGTTACTGCAGCTAGTGTTACTGCTGCTAGTGTTACTGCTGCTAGTGTTACTGCTGCTAGTGTTACTGCTGCTAGTGTTACTGCTGCTAGTCTTACTGCAGCTAGTGTTACTGCTGCTAGTGTTACTGCTGCTAGTGTTACTGCTGCTAGTGTTACTGCTGCTAGTGTTACTGCTGCTAGTGTAATTCTGCTGCTAGTGTTACTGCAGCTAGTGTTACTGCAGCTAGTGTTACTGCAGCTAGTGTTACTGCAGCTAGTGTTACTGCAGCTAGTGTTACTGCAGCTAGTGTTACTGCAGCTAGTGTTACTGCAGCTAGTCTTACTGCTGCTAGTGTTACTGCTGCTAGTGTTACTGCTGCTAGTGTTACTGCAGCTAGTCTTACTGCAGCTAGTGTTACTGCATCTAGTGTTACTGCTGCTAGTGTTACTGCTGCTAGTGTTACTGCTGCTAGTGTTACTGCTGCTAGTGTTACTGCTGCTAGTCTTACTGCAGCTAGTGTTACTGCTGCTAGTGTTACTGCTGCTAGTGTTACTGCTGCTAGTGTTACTGCTGCTAGTGTTACTGCAGCTAGTGTTACTGCTGCTAGTCTTACTGCAGCTAGTGTTACTGCAGCTAGTGTTACTGCTGCTAGTGTTACTGCTGCTAGTGTTACTGCTGCTAGTCTTACTGCTGCTAGTGTTACTGCTGCTAGTGTTACTGCAGCTAGTGTTACTGCAGCTAGTGTTACTGCTGCTAGTGTTACTGCTGCTAGTGTTACTGCAGCTAGTGTTACTGCTGCTAGTGTTACTGCAGCTAGTGTTACTGCAGCTAGTGTTACTGCTGCTAGTGTTACTGCTGCTAGTGTTACTGCTGCTAGTGTTACTGCAGCTAGTGTTACTGCAGCTAGTGTTACTGCAGCTAGTGTTACTGCAGCTAGTGTTACTGCAGCTAGTGTTACTGCTGCTAGTGTTACTGCTGCTAGTGTTACTGCAGCTAGTGTTACTGCAGCTAGTGTTACTGCTGCTAGTCTTACTGCTGCTAGTGTTACTGCAGCTGTGTGTTCCAAACCTCTGGCCTACTTCACCTGCAAAACAATGGCAGGAATAAGCAGCTGCAAATAATCCTATAATCCACACATGCGGCACGGCCGGGCAAGATTAAATAGGCCAGGAAGCCGGAATAATGCACTCCACTTTGAATAACATCAACCCCAAATACGCCTAATGGTCTAGCAGGAGAAGGAAAATAGAAAATGGGGACAAAGCGTTCTAATAGGGGAAAGAGTAGTAGAGTATAAATGTTTTTATTCAATTTCTTCGTTCTTTTCTCTGCCGTTGTCATTTCCCAACTATAAACGACCATGTGATGTGGAAATGGTGGCGGATGACAAAAGAGGAAAAGCCTAAACGTGATGATGCCTTTGGGAAGTGTGTGGTTGTGATTCCGCCTAGAGGTGTGTGTGTGTGTGTTTGTTCCCATATGCGCACGTATGTGTGCATGCGCAATCTTGTGTGTTTTACTGACGAGATACTCCGCTTGACATCATCTCTCAATTACTCATTTGAGTTGGTTATTGAAGCCCTTTTGTTGACTGCACCGTCTGCATGGCTCAGAGTGGGTGAGTGTGACTCTATTTTCTGTCCGGGTAGTGGCTGGTATGTGCTGCTGCCTGCATCCATGAGGCCCCTCCACTTGGCTCCAACATCCACCCTCCATAGCAGCTGGTACTGGGCGATCCACCATGCTGTCCCCTCCATAGCAGCTGGTACTGGGCGATCCACCATGCTGTCCCCTCCATAGCAGCTGGTACTGGGCGATCCACCATGCTGTCCCCTCCATAGCAGCTGGTACTGGGCGATCCACCATGCTGTCCCCTCCATAGCAGCTGGTACTGGGCGATCCACCATGCTGTCCCCTCCATAGCAGCTGGTACTGGGCGATCCACCATGCTGTCCCCTCCATAGCAGCTGGTACTGGGCGATCCACCATGCTGTCCCCTCCATAGCAGCTGGTACTGGGAGATTCACCATGCTGTTCCCTCCATAGCAGCTGGTACTGGGAGATTCACCATGCTGTCCCCTCCATGTCTTCTTCTGGTACTGGGAGATTCACCATGCTGTCCCCTCCATGTCTTCTTCTGGTACTGGGAGATTCACCATGCTGTCCCCTCCATGTCTTCTTCTGGTACTGGGAGATTCACCATGCTGTCCCCTCCATGTCTTCTTCTGGTACTGGGAGATTCACCATGCTGTCCCCTCCATGTCTTCTTCTGGTACTGGGAGATTCACCATGCTGTCCCCTCCATAGCAGCTGGTACTGGGCGATCCACCATGCTGTCCCCTCCATAGCAGCTGGTACTGGGAGATTCACCATGCTGTCCCCTCCATAGCAGCTGGTACTGGGAGCTTCACCATGCTGTCCCCTCCATGTCTTCTGCTGGTACTGGGAGATTCACCATGCTGTCCCCTCCATGTCTTCTTCTGGTACTGGGAGAATCACCATGCTGTCCCCTCCATGTCTTCTTCTGGTACTGGGAGATTCACCATGCTGTCCCCTCCATAGCAGCTGGTCTGGGAGATTCACCATGCCGTCCCCTCCATAGCAGCTGGTACTGGGAGATTCACCATGCTGTCCCCTCCATAGCAGCTGGTACTGGGAGACTCACCATGCTGTCCCCTCCATAGCAGCTGGTACTGGGAGATTCACCATGCTGTCCCCTCCATAGCAGCTTGTACTGGGAGATTCACCATGCTGTCCCCTCCATAGTAGCTGGTACTGGGAGATTCACCATGCTGTCCCCTCCATGTCTTCTTCTGGTACTGGGAGATTCACCATGCTGTCCCCTCCATAGTAGCTGGTACTGGGAGATTCACCATGCTGTCCCCTCCATAGCAGCTGGTACTGGGAGATTCACCATGCTGTCCCCTCCATAGCAGCTGGTACTGGGAGATTCACCATGCTGTCCCCTCCATAGCAGCTTGTACTGGGAGATTCACCATGCTGTCCCCTCCATAGCAGCTGGTACTGGGAGATTCACCATGCTGTCCCCTCCATAGCAGCTTGTACTGGGAGATTCACCATGCTGTCCCCTCCATAGCAGCTTGTACTGGGAGATTCACCATGCTGTCCCCTCCATAGCAGCTGGTACTGGGAGATTCACCATGCTGTCCCCTCCATAGTAGCTGGTACTGGGAGATTCACCATGCTGTCCCCTCCATAGCAGCTGGTACTGGGAGATTCACCATGCTGTCCCCTCCATAGCAGCTGGTACTGGGAGATTCACCATGCTGTCCCCTCCATAGCAGCTGGTACTGGGAGATTCACCATGCTGTCCCCTCCATAGCAGCTGGTACTGGGAGATTCACCATGCTGTCCCCTTCATAGCAGCTGGTCTGGGAGATTCACCATGCTGTCCCCTCCATGTCTTCTTCTGGTACTGGGAGATTCACCATGCTGTCCCCTCCATAGTAGCTGGTACTGGGAGATTCACCATGCTATCCCCTCCATAGCAGCTGGTACTGGGAGATTCACCATGCTGTCCCCTCCATGTCTTCTTCTGGTACTGGGAGATTCACCATGCTGTCCCCTCCATAGCAGCTGGTACTGGGAGATTCACCATGCTGTCCCCTTCATGTCTTCTTCTGGTACTGGGAGATTCACCATGCTGTCCCCTCCATGTCTTCTTCTGGTACTGGGGGATTCACCATGCTGTCCCCTCCATAGCAGCTGGTACTGGGAGATTCACCATGCTGTCCCCTTCATGTCTTCTTCTGGTACTGGGAGATTCACCATGCTGTCCCCTCCATAGCAGCTGGTACTGGGAGATTCACCATGCTGTCCCCTCCATGTCTTCTTCTGGTACTGGGAGATTCACCATGCTGTCCCCTCCATAGTAGCTGGTACTGGGAGATTCACCATGCTGTCCCCTTCATGTCTTCTTTGATGGGGTGGGGGAGAGGAGATAGATTGATGGGGTGGGGGAGAGGAGATAGATAGATTGATGGGGAGAGGAGAGGAGATAGATGGGGAAGGAAGAGTGAGGGAAGGGGAGGAGGGCTAAATTAGTGTCTACTATCCACGATAATGACAGATGAAAGAGGATTGGTTTTCTTCCATTGCTGCAGAAGGTAACCACTTTATTATGAATCACAACCTCAGTGCAATTCACAGAACTAAATGACTATGCTACAAAATCTGAGACACAACCGCTGCACGATAACCATAATGCACTGCACCTAAAGCATACAGTACTCCCACTACCCAAAGTACCCCCCTCTAAGCCATCTCCTTTTTGACAACAGCCCTTCTCCCCCTATGCATCCTGGGTAACGATGGTGTGCACTTCCAGGTGTCAGCAGAATGCACCGTGGGTTGTCACAGCGGATATTGTCATGGTGTGACGCAATGGCCGCCTCGACTGACCTCCAAACTCCTGTGTCAGCATGACAACCGGGGAACATGTCACACCGTGTGATATGTCCCGTGCCAAGACGAGGAGGACAGTGCTGGCCCAGCAAAGTTTTCCTGGAGCAAAACAGACGATAATAAACAGCACTTTGTCTTATGAAAAATGTTTTGGGTTTGTGCTTTTGTTGTTTGTCCAACTTTAAGTTAAATCGCGTGAAACCTTGTCAAAACAGATCCTCTGTGTGACAGGAAACCATTAAGAGCCGTCAGCAAATCTTATCACTATGGTGGCGCGTTGCTAGCGCTGACACAGCATATTTATGTATGTTGCGTGTTGTTTCTCTTTGTAAAACATTTTGCCTTAGTGCAATGGAGGTGGTTCTGATCCACACTCGTGTGATGATGAGTAACCTTGCCTGAGACCTGAAAACCTGTGTTAGCTCCCAAAGCTAATGCCTAGGCTTTAGCTCCTTGGGCTAACACAGTATTACAGCATGCAGGAGACCCAGGTTTCAAACCAGTAGTCTGTCACATTTTGAGCTTGTGACGTTCATTCTAACTCCCGACTCAGGCCAGAACAGTATGAACAGATCTCAGAGACACGAGAAAGCATCCTCCCTCTAAGGACCCTAGTGGTCTCTGATACAGAGGGGGCTGAAAGATGTACCAGCTGCCCTGTGACGATCCAGGGCCCTTGAAATGCTGATGTCCCAGCGGCCATCCGTCAGAGCAGGGACAGGGGACCGGTGACGGTCTGAGTGGGTCGCTGGGCCGGCCATGCCCTGCCTCTACCGAGACTCATTGGCAGTGATGGATCACCGGCTGGTTGGGGCATTAAACATTCCCTCCCTCTTTCCCTCTCCTTCCCTCCCTCTTTCCCTCTCCGTCCCTCTCTCTGCCAGCTGATCCAGCACACATCTTCCCCCTCTTCCTCCTCCACAGGGCCAGACGCTCTGCACACCTCTGCACGACCCCCACAGATGCCTCCACAGACTTGGATTATTTCATCAGCTGCCTGGTCCCCTCCCCACATCTCCACAGCCACACAGCAACATAATCAGCAGGGTTATATATGGATGTGGATGAGCTGGTGTGACAACCAGCCTGTTTGTCGTGTGTGGCAAGCAGCTAGAGAGGGATGCTGAAATGCCAGGCAGGGGAATTTCATCAGTGCTTTTTATGGTGTTGGATTGTAACAGTACTGTACTGCATGTGGTTTTCAGGAACGTGTGAAATACAGTGCCTTGCGAAAGTATTCGGCCCCCTTGAACTTTGCGACCTTTTGCCACATTTCAGGCTTCAAACATAAAGATATAAAACTGTATTTTTTTGTGAAGAATCAACAACAAGTGGGACACAATCATGAAGTGGAACGACATTTATTGGATATTTCAAACTTTTTTAACAAATCAAAAACTGAAAAATTGGGCGTGCAAAATTATTCAGCCCCCTTAAGTTAATACTTTGTAGCGCCACCTTTTGCTGCGATTACAGCTGTAAGTCGCTTGGGGTATGTCTCTATCAGTTTTGCACATCGAGAGACTGAATTTTTTTCCCATTCCTCCTTGCAAAACAGCTCGAGCTCAGTGAGGTTGGATGGAGAGCATTTGTGAACAGCAGTTTTCAGTTCTTTCCAGAGATTCTCGATTGGATTCAGGTCTGGACTTTGACTTGGCCATTCTAACACCTGGATATGTTTATTTTTGAACCATTCCATTGTAGATTTTGCTTTATGTTTTGGATCATTGTCTTGTTGGAAGACAAATCTCCGTCCCAGTCTCAGGTCTTTTGCAGACTCCATCAGGTTTTCTTCCAGAATGGTCCTGTATTTTGCTCCATCCATCTTCCCATCAATTTTAACCATCTTCCCTGTCCCTGCTGAAGAAAAGCAGGCCCAAACCATGATGCTGCCACCACCATGTTTGACAGTGGGGATGGTGTGTTCAGCTGTGTTGCTTTTACGCCAAACATAACGTTTTGCATTGTTGCCAAAAAGTTCAATTTTGGTTTCATCTGACCAGAGCACCTTCTTCCACATGTTTGGTGTGTCTCCCAGGTGGCTTGTGGCAAACTTTAACCAACACTTTTTATGGATATCTTTAAGAAATGGCTTTCTTCTTGCCACTCTTCCATAAAGGCCAGATTTGTGCAATATACGACTGATTGTTGTCCTATGGACAGAGTCTCCCACCTCAGCTGTAGATCTCTGCAGTTCATCCAGAGTGATCATGGGCCTCTTGGCTGCATCTCTGATCAGTCTTCTCCTTGTATGAGCTGAAAGTTTAGAGGGACGGCCAGGTCTTGGTAGATTTGCAGTTGTCTGATACTCCTTCCATTTCAATATTATCGCTTGCACAGTGCTCCTTGGGATGTTTAAAGCTTGGGAAATCTTTTTGTATCCAAATCCGGCTTTAAACTTCTTCAGAACAGTATCTCGGACCTGCCTGGTGTGTTCCTTGTTCTTCATGATGCTCTCTGCGCTTTTAACGGACCTCTGAGACTATCACAGTGCAGGTGCATTTATACGGAGACTTGATTACACACAGGTGGATTGTATTTATCATCATTAGTCATTTAGGTCAACATTGGATCATTCAGAGATCCTCACTGAACTTCTGGAGAGAGTTTGCTGCACTGAAAGTAAAGGGGCTGAATAATTTTGCACGCCCAATTTTTCAGTTTTTGATTTGTTAAAAAAGTTTGAAATATCCAATAAATGTTGTTCCACTTCATGATTGTGTCCCACTTGTTGTTGATTCTTCACAAAAAAATACAGTTTTATATCTTTATGTTTGAAGCCTGAAATGTGGCAAAAGGTCGCAAAGTTCAAGGGGGCCGAATACTTTCGCAAGGCACTGTATGTACTGTGTGGATTCTTCATATTTGTATAATTCTTAGTCTGTTTTGTTCTTGTTTGTTAAGCAGTATGAATGTAATATATTTTGGTATTTTAGTGGTAGGTATTTTAGTGGTAAGCACTTACGTTACTGTCCAGGGTTAAATTAATCGAGCCAGGTCAAGAGAGCCCTGATGTCACACCTGTACTTGACAGGAGTTACGGTGCGTCAATAAATTCAGACCCTTCCCGCTGTTTCGCTCGCTATTATCTTATTGATGGCACATTCTCGTCAGGACCTCATGTGAAGGGGGCCCTGGAAATCACCCATAAATTTGTCCAAGTGACCTTTAGGTAATAAGTCAATGCCTGGACAGGACCTCACCCCCTCCAGCCAAGCAGCTTCTACGCAGATAAAGGCAGCAGTACACACAACTCCACTCAAAACCCCCTCTGATTGCTTAGAATTTAGATTAAAGGATCAAATCTAATATAACTTTATTGTCCACCCAAGGATGCGACAATGTTCCAATGTTCCTTTAGCAAGGAAGCAAATCATTGAAATTGTTCATCATTATAGTGCAATAGTCTCTATTTGAGTTTGTCCAATAAAGAAGCCTACTTTCAGTTTTAAGCTTTTCCAGGGTTTTAAGTGGAAAGTAGGGACAGATCACTGCAGGGGAGGGAGCAGGTGCAGATCACTGCAGGGGAGGGAGCAGGGACAGATCACTGCAGGGGAGGGAGCAGGTGCAGATCACTGCAGGGGAGGAAGCAGGGACAGATCACTGCAGGGGAGGGAGCAGGGACAGATCACTGCAGGGGAGGTAGGGGCAGATCACTGCAGGGGAGGGAGCAGGGGCAGATCACTGCAGGGGAAGGAGCAGGGGCAGATCACTGCAGGGGAAGGAGCAGGGGCAGATCACTGCAGGGGAGTGAGCAGGGGCAGATCACTGCAGGGGAGGGAGCAGGGGCAGATCACTGCAGGGGAGGGAGCAGGGGCAGATCACTGCAGGGGAGGGAGCAGGGGCAGATCACTGCAGGGGAGGGAGCAGGGGCAGATCACTGCAGGGGAGGGAACAGGGACAGATCACTGCAGGGGAAGGTAGACAGATCACTGCAGGGGAGGTAGGGACATATCACTACAGGAGAAGGTAGACAGATCACTGCAGGGGAAAGTAGACAGATCACTGCAGGGGAGGTAGGGACATAACACTACAGGGGAAGGTAGACAGATCACTGCAGGGGAAAGTAGACAGATCACTGCAAGGGAGATAGGGACATATCACTACAGGGGAAAGTAGACAGATCACTGCAGGGGAGGTAGAGACATATCACTACAGGGGAAGGTCATCACCACTTCCTGTCACTGCAGGGGAGGTATGGACAGATCACTACAGGGGAAGGTAGACAGATCACTGCAGGGGAGGTATGGACAGATCACTACAGGGGAAGGTAGAGACAGATCACTGCAAGGGAGGTAGGGACATATCACTACAGGGGAAAGTAGACAGATCACTGCAGGGGAGGTAGGGACATATCACTACAGGAGAAGGTAGACAGATCACTGCAAGGGAGGTAGGGAAATATCACTACAGGGGAAGGTAGACACAGATCACTGCAAGGGAGGGAGGGATATATCACTACAGGGGAAAGTAGACAGATCACTGCAGGGGAGGTAGGGACATATCACTACAGGGGAAGGTCATCACCACTTCCTGTCACTGCAGGGGAGGTATGGACAGATCACTACAGGGGAAGGTAGAGACAGATCACTGCAAGGGAGGTATGGGCATATCACTACAGGAGAAGGTAGACACAGATCACTGCAAGGGAGGCAGGGACATATCGCTACAGGGGAAGGTAGACATATCACTGCAAGGGAGATAGGGACATATCACTACAGGGGAAAGTAGAGAGATCACTGCAGGGGAGGTAGGGACATATCACTACAGGGGAAGGTCATCACCACTTCCTGTCACTGCAGGGGAGGTATGGACAGATCACTACAGGGGAAGGTAGACAGATCACTGCAGGGGAGGTATGGGCATATCACTACAGGAGAAGGTCGTCAACACTTCCTATCACTTCAGGGGAGGTATGGACAGATCACTACAGGGGAAGGTAGACAGATCACTGCAAGGGAGGTAGGGGCATATCACTACAGGGGAAGGTAGACATATCACTGCAAGGGAGGTAGGGAAATATCACTACAGGGGAAGGTAGACATATCACTGCAAGGGAGATAGGGACATATCACTACAGGGGAAAGTAGACAGATCACTGCAGGGGAGGTAGGGACATATCACTACAGGGGAAGGTCATCACCACTTCCTGTCACTGCAGGGGAGGTATGGACAGATCACTACAGGGGAAGGTAGACAGATCACTGCAGGGGAGGTATGGACAGATCACTACAGGGGAAGGTAGAGACAGATCACTGCAAGGGAGGTAGGGACATATCACTACAGGGGAAAGTAGACAGATCACTGCAGGGGAGGTAGGGACCTATCACTACAGGAGAAGGTAGACAGATCACTGCAAGGGAGGTAGGGAAATATCACTACAGGGGAAGGTAGACACAGATCACTGCAAGGGAGGTAGGGACATATCACTACAGGGGAAAGTAGACAGATCACTGCAGGGGAGGTAGGGACATATCACTACAGGGGAAGGTCATCACCACTTCCTGTCACTGCAGGGGAGGTATGGACAGATCACTACAGGGGAAGGTAGAGACAGATCACTGCAAGGGAGGTATGGGCATATCACTACAGGAGAAGGTAGACACAGATCACTGCAAGGGAGGCAGGGACATATCGCTACAGGGGAAGGTAGACAGATTACTGCAAGTGATGTAGGGACATATCACTACAGGGGAAGGTAGACAGATCACTGCAAGGGAGGTAGGGACATATCGCTACAGGGGAAGGTAGACAGATCACTGCAAGGGATGTAGGGACATATCACTACAGGGGAAGGTAGACAGATCACTGCAAGGGAGGTAGGGACATATCGCTACAGGGGAAGGTAGACAGATCACTGCAGAGGAGCAGAAAGTAATCAGACTTCAGCAAAACATTCTGTAATATGATTAGGGTTATAATTCATTATCAGCCGTGTGCCTTTGATCTCTCTCCCTCTGTCAGACACACGTAGGCACACACACACACACACATGGATTAGAGTGTTGGAGGAGCAGCTGAGTGAATGCCTGTTGACACACAGAGTGACAGTTGACATCCAGAGTGACAGTTGACATCCAGAGGGACAGTTGACATCCAGAGGGACAGTTGACACACAGAGGGACAGTTGACACACAGAGGGACAGTTGACATCCAAAGGGACAGTTGACATCCAGAGGGACAGTTGACACAGAGGGACAGTTGACACCAGAGTGACAGTTGACATCCAGAGTGACAGTTGACATCCAGAGGGACAGTTGGCATCCAGAAGGACAGTTGGCATCCAGAGGGACAGTTGACATCCAGAGGGACAGTTGACATCCAGAAGGACAATTGACATTCAGAGGGACAGTTGACATCCAGAGTGACAGTTGACATCCAGAAGGACCGTTGACATCCAGAGTGACAGTTGACATCCAGAGTGACAGTTGACATCCAGAGTGACAGTTGACATCCAGAGTGACAGTTGACACCAGAGTGACAGTTGACACCCAGAGTGACAGTTGACACCCATATTGACAGTTGACATCCAGTCTGACTGCATCTTGTGTGTGTGTTTGTATGAGAGTAGAATATCGTGAGGATCTTTAAATATCCATCAGATTAAAAATAGAGCACCACTTCCTATAATTCCCCCAGAGAACCACAGTACACTGGACACAGTAGGGGTCACACGGTCAGGTCAGAGCTTTGAGGTCACAGAAGCACCAGTAACCAGACAGCAGTGTGCATTCCCAGTGACTCTGTGGAAACCGGACACCATCTTTGGATCTAGAGGGCATGGCATGGAGGCCATCCTAACAGTGTATAGACTTTTCTATTCATGCACATACTGTAGATGTCCATTGTTTATCACTAGGGCCTGGAGTTCACCTGGTCAGGTCTTGTGGTTGGGAAAATCTCCTGGTATTATCCAATACCCGCTGGATGGTACAGTATATGCAGCGGGTTTCCAATTCAAATTATCCAGTGATCGTATTCTTGAATGGACTCCACCCAAATTACCTCTGGAGTCTACTACCCATGGGTCCTCTAATCTCAGATCATAGAAATCAGTGTAAAATCACAATGATTCATCTCAACTTCCGAATGGAAAAGGCTCATGTTATTTGGTGCATTATGCTGGTGTGGGTGGGGGGTTATGGGAAGGAAACCAATGTAAACTAGGTGACAAATGTAAACAGATGATGTAAGGGGGAGGAAGGGGCCACCCGTTCTGGGACCTATCCTTCTCGCCAAAGACATAATAGAGATGAAATTACCTGTGTTTAATATCAAGGATGAGTATGATGATGAAATAGTGTCAGCATTTGGAGTTGTCGAGATAATGGCCAAGCTAAAACCATCTCCAGAATAATCTCACTCCTCTACTGATTTTATGGAAACGGATACGATAAGAAGTAGAAAAATGAATTTGCGACATTTGGTGGCAGCGGTGGGATACAGATTATAGGGACAGTAGTCTAATGAACTTATTTTCAAGCAGGAGAGTTACAAAGTGGCTATGCTAGCAGCCAGAGTGCAGATGGACTCCTACAGGCTCAGGTTGGCTCAGTGTTTCAAGCTGGGTAGAGAAACTCAGCAAAAAAGAAATGTCCTCTCACTGTCAACTGTGTTTATTTTCAGCAAACTTAACATGTGTAAATATTTGTATGAACATAACAAGACTCGACAACTGAGACATAAACTGAACAAGTTCCACAGACATGTGACTAACCAAAATTGAACAATGTGTCCCTGAACAAAGCGGGGGTCAAAATCAAAAGTAACCGTCAGTATCTGGTGTGGCCACCAGCCGCATTAAGTACTGCAGTGCATCTCCTCCTCATGGACTGCACCAGAGTTGCCAGTTCTTGCTGTGAGATGTTATTCCACTCTTCCACCAAGGCACCTGCAAGTTCCCAGACATTTCTGCGGGGAATGGCCCTATCCCTCACCCTCCGATCCAACAGGTCCCAGATGTATTCGATGGGATTGAGATCCGGGCTCTTCGCTGGCCATGGCAGAACACTGACATTCCTGTCTTGCAGGAAATCATGCACAGAACGAGCAGTATGGCTGGTGGCATTGTCATGCTGGAGGGTCGTGTCAGGATGAACATGCAGGAAGGGTACCACATGAGGGAGGAGGATGTCTTCCCTGTAATGCACAGCGTTGAGATTGCCTGCAATGACAACAAGCTCAGTCCAATGATGCTGTGACACACCGCCATGACGGACACTCCACCTCCAAATCGATCCCGCTCCAAAGTACAGACCTCGGTGTAACGCTCATTCCTTCGACGATAAACTCGAATCCGACCATCACCCCTGGTGAGACAAAACCGTGACTCTTCAGAAAAGAGCGCTTTTTGCCAGTCCTGTCTGGTCCAGCGACAGTGGGATTGTGCCCATAGGCGACGTTGTTGCCGGTGATGTCTGGTGAGAACATGCCTTACAGCAGGCCTACAAGCCCTCAGTCCAGCCTCTCTCAGCCTATTGCGGACAGTCTGAGCACTGATGGAGGAATTGTGCGTTCCTGGTATAACTCGGGCAGTTGTTGTTGCCATCCTGTACCTGTCCCGCAGGTGTGATGTTCGGATGTACCGATCCTGTGCAGGTGTTACACGTGGTCTGCCACTGCGAGGACAATCAGCTGTCCGTCCTGTCTCTCTGTAGCGCTGTCTTAGGCGTCTCACAGTACGGACATTGCAATTTATTTCCCTGGCCACATCTGAAGTTCCCATGCCTCCTTGCAGCATGCCTAAGGCACGTTCACGCAGATGAGCAGGGACCCTGGGCATCTTTCTTTTGGTGTTTTTCAGAGTCAGTAGATAGGCCTCTTTAGTGTCCAAAATTTTCATAACTGTGACCTTAAATGCCTACCGTCTGTAAACTGTTAGTGTCTTAACGACCGCTCCACAGGTGCATGTTCATTAATTGTTTATGGTTCATTGAACAAGCATGGGAAACAGTGTTTAAACCCAATACAATGAAGATCTGTGAAGTTATTTGGATTTTTATGAATTATCTTTGAAAGACAGGGTCCTGAAAAAGGGAAGTTTATTTTTTTTGCTGAGATTATATAGCAGCACTGTTTTCTGCTCTATGAAAAATCTACCCAACTCTTGGCCTGTTAAAATCACACCTGTTCATCTTCTCACCTGCGGTGGCGTGGCAACACCTGACTAAACAGCTTTAGAATCCTATAACTGCTCTGCAGAGCTAGCGAAACTGTGTGAAATGGTATTGTTTATACAGTGTTTGATAAAGAGCTCTGAAGATAACTCTAGTGATAGTAATCAGATTAGCTCTGTCTATCAGTGATGAGGTTCTATTGTAGCCGTGATTATCTAACCTCTCCTCCTCTGTTTATCTTGCTGATTTTAAATAATGAACTAATTTGATACAATAATCTCAGACTGGGAGTATCGATGTTGAAGTAGAGGTCCTCTTGTTGAGGTAATGTCTTATCGATGTTGAAGTAGAGGTCCTCTTGTTGAGGTAATGTCTTATCGATATGGAAGTAGTGGTCCTCTTGTTGAGATAATGTCTTGCCAGCCCTTCCCCCACACACTGTCTCCATGGGAACTGTGAACCACTCTAGGTTTCTTTGTCTCAGTAGAAATCCATCATTACCATAAGGTTGACACCTCCACAGACACCTTAACACCCGACATACCAAGTACAGTACAGAACACACCTGACATTATTTCATCGCCACAACAAAACATGCACTTGGCACATATTCCTAAAGCGCCTTGGAGTAGGAGTGCTGATCTAGGATCAGTTTTGCCTTTTGGATAATAATTAATAAGAGGGGGGACCTGATCCTAGATCCTCACTCCTACTATGCGATACTTTATGAATACTGGCCCTGAACATCAATACTTCCCATCTCATATATTTTTGAAAGATGGTCTTAGAGGGAGAGAGATATTTAAGGAGAGAAAAACACTGCCTGAACGACAACCATCAAAGAGAATAGGAATTGCTGATTTTGGCAGCATTCCTCACAATTCCCATGGGGTGCTTCAGCTGTGACACGAAGGTCATCCTTGGGATTTATAATACAGAGGGAGAGGTCATGTGCTTGTAAACCTTCTCTTTGAGGATACTACTGTAGAAGCCCCCCCCCTCCCCCCCCACACACACACACACTGGCAATCAGAGAGTGAGGAGAGGGGATAGGAGAGAGCTCATGGAAGAGGCCACAGCTGGGAGACTCTAGTCCTTTCTGCCTGGCTGGCCCAGTAGTCTGTTGGGGTGGGTGTTGCCGGGCAGATCTGGCTGCCTTTGAAACCTCTCCATAACTCATGAAATCAGAAACTGATCCAAGTGATCCATTGCAATGGCTTATTGTTTTATGAGAAGCTAACGCGTCGTGTTCTCTTTGACAATGTTGGGCATGAATACTGGTAAACAATCTAACAGAGGGAGCTTTGGTAATTCCTTAACTTTATTGCTGTCACAGCATGTGCAGCACTGAGCTGTGCATCGTAAAGCACTGAGCTGTCCATCATGTCATTTGATGTCTTCTTCTTGAGTGACACTAATGCCACAACATAGGACTCTAAAATGTATCTGACTGAAGTAAAAATGTTGACAACACAGAAATACCTATCTCTGCTTTGATAGCACTTCCTGTGGACCTAAAGGAAGTTAATATCAGATTCCGATGAGCTGGCTGCTTATTCAAACAACTGAGCGCTGCTAAAACTGTACACACACAGTCTTGTACAGCTAACCTTGTGGGGACACACATTTCAGTCCCATCTAAAATCATATTTTCCTTAACCCTAACCGGTACTCTTTCCCTAACCTTAACCCTAACCCAAAAACCTAACCCTAACCCTAACCCTAGCTCCTAACCCTTACCCTAAACCTAACCCTAGCTCCTAACCCTAATCCTAATCCTAATTCTAACCCTAACACTTATTCTAACCGTAACCCTAAACCCTGTAGAAATAGCATTTGACCCGTTGGTCAAATTGTTGTTTGTTTATTATTCTTGTGGGGATTTCTGGTCCCCACAAGAATAGTTAAACACGTCCACACAAAAACACACACACACACACACTTTGCTAACACCCACTTGACTGTATTTGAAGTGTGGCCCCGCTGCCAGCCAGCCAGCCAGCCAGCCAGCCAGCCAGCCTACCTAGGTGGTAGTGACGTGTTGGGTGGGCCGAGGTGACAGCACGACATTGCATTATCATTATTGTCTTTGCTGCTCCGCCTCATTTGGGCTCTAACTCCGTGAACCCCTATGACCTCATAAATCCTTAATGTCATGGGCACTGTGCCCAGGGCCGCAGTGTTGACTCCAGTGGGTACCCTGCCCACACAGGAAGCTTCAAGTCCTGGCTGCACCAGGAGAACCTCGCTCTCCTTCCTTCCCACTCCTTCCCTCTCCTTCCCTCTCCTTCCTTCCCACTCCTTCCCTCTCCTTCCTTCCTTCTCCTTCCCTCTCCTTCCCTCTCCATCCCTCTCCTTCCCTCTCCTTCTTTCCCTCTCCTTCCCTCTCCTTCCTTCCCACTCCTTCCCTCTCCATCCCTCTCCTTCCCTCTCCTTCCTTCCTTCCTCCTTCCCTCTCCTTCCCTCTCCATCCCTCTCCTTCCCTCTCCTTCCTTCCCTTCCCTCTCCTTCCCTCTCCTTCCTTCCCACTCCTTCCCTCTCCTTCCTTCCTTCTCCTTCCCTCTCCATTCCTCTCCTTCCCTCTCCTTCCTTCCCACTCCTTCCCTCTTCTTCCTTCCTTCTCCTTCCCTCTCCATCCCTCTCCTTCACTCTCCTTCCTTCCCACTCCTTCCCTCTCCTTCCTTCTCCTTCCCTCTCCATCCCTCTCCTTCCCTCTCCTTCCTTCCCTTCCCTTTCCTTCCCTCTCCTTCCCTCTCCTTCCTTCCCTTTCCTTCCCTCTCCTTCCCTCTTACCTGGCCATCATCACCCCATGTTAGGTGTTCATTGATGTATGTACTGATGAGCTGTCTGAGATGGACCTGCATACTTCAGAAGAGTGTCTAAATTCACATGCAGAAAGACAACCACTCTCTTTCAAGTCTTTGTGTTATTAGTGCACTCTAAACGTATGCTGAAGCAGCTCTCCGTAGGAAATATAGTTACAAAATAAACAGAAGACCTTATGAATATGAAGTAAGAGCTGCTGTTCTCCTTTAGTGTTTCTATTAGAGGAAGAGCCCCTATTAGACAGTGAAGTGCAGTGCAGAAGTGAAACACAGACACACACACAGTATTTATGCATGTGACCAGGCCTCAGGCACTTCAACATCAGATCTGTCTTCTATTCCCATGGTTGCTTTGATGTCTTAATCTGCTCCAAACCAGAGACAGACCCTCTCAGTGTTGGACATATTGGCAGGTAGAATACTAGACACATGGAACACTCTTAGAGAGGAGGATCCATGTAGAATACTAGACACATGGAACACTCTTAGAGAGGAGAATCCATGTAGAATACTAGACACATGGAACACTCTTAGAGAGGAGAATCCATGTAGAATATTAGACACATGGAACACTCTTAGAGAGGAGGATCCATGTAGAATACTAGACACATGGAACACTCTTAGAGAGGAGGATCCATGTAGAATACTAGACACATGGAACACTCTTAGAGAGGAGAATCCATGTAGAATATTAGACACATGGAACACTCTTAGAGAGGAGGATCCATGTAGAATACTAGACACATGGAACACTCTTAGAGAGGAGGATCCATGTAGAATACTAGACACATGGAACACTCTTAGAGAGGAGGATCCAGGTAGAATATTAGACACATTGAACACTCTTAGAGAGGAGGATCCATGTAGAATATTAGACACATGGAACACTCTTAGAGAGGAGGATCTATTTACTCTCTTTGATGTTTCTACTTACGTTTGAGGAAAAGGTTCTTCGACTGTCCCCATAGGAGAACCCTTTTTGGTTCCAGGTAGAATGTTTTTTTGGTTCCATGTAGAACCCTCTGTAGAAAGGGTTCTACATGGACCCCAAAACAATTCTACCTGGAACCAAAAAGGGTTCACCTATGGGGACAGCCAAAGAACCCTTTTAGGTTCTAGAGGGCACTTTTTTCTAAGAGTGTAGGCAGCTTGGCTTGGTTTCTTATCTTGGAAGCTCTGAAGATGAGTGATGATTGTGCATGATCATAACACATATTGTAATGATAAAAATACTATTTTCAGAAATGGACATAGTGATTTTTTACGGTTGTTTATAGTCAAAAGTATATTTCGGATGAATGATCTGAATTCATACATTTTTAAAGAAGGCCTCTCTGAAAGACAGTCCATGGATCACTTGTGTGTGCTGTAAGCAAGTTTAGTATGAATATTTATGTTGAGTGGCTCTGAGTGGTTCCTGCTGGGTTGAATAATCTCCGGAGGAAATACACACACACACAGAGTTTTGTATTGGTGTCCTCGTGGGGACCAAAGAATTGACTCCCATCCAAAATCCTATTTTTCTAAACCCTAACCTTAATCCTTAACCCTAAACCTAACCTTAACCCCTAACCCTAACCCTGAAACTATACCTAACCCTAACTCCTAAACCTAACCGTAACTCATAAACCTGACCTTAATTCTTACCTAACCCTAAATGTAACCTTAAACCTTGCCCCCAAGGCTAAAATAGCATTTTTCCTCATGGGGACTGGCAAAACATCCCCACTTGTCTGAAATGTTCTTATTTTACTATCCTTGTGAGGACTTCTGGTATCCGCAGGGATAGTTAAACAAACAAACACACACACACAATCTGAATGTTGTAATAGAAACAAACACTCATCTTTACAATCACTGCAGCTCTAAATGTTTTATTTTGTTAGCATCGGCGCTAAAAGTAGCACGCATGATGGACAGCAGTCAGATGATGACGCCTTTATTAAATATTTATTAGCCGCATTAATGTGATATTAACATATGCCTCGAGATAAACAGTTAGAAGCATAACATGAATCGCCAGAATGAATCTTTCTTAATTTTCCTTTAGTATTTGTCATGCATATCTGAATGAAAAGTGCACTGTTTAGAGTGTAAACAGGGCATACCTTTTTAGATATGTATGAAAAACAGTAAGACATTTCTATAAAGGTTGTGGATTGGAGATTCATATTTGCTAGATAGACATTCAGAAAATACAAGGACATCATGCAGCCAGTGTGTGATCAGACTGAGGTTCAGTGTAGCTATATTTAGCCGTAGCTAAGTACTTCCTGTTACCAGTCGGAGCCTGTCCTGTGTTCTCAGATAGCCTTTCATGAAGGTTACAAAGGGAAATGTTAGAAACCACTAATCCAATACGCCAAGTGCTAAGCTGCACCTGTCTGACTGACAGACTGTCAGACAGACAGACAGACAGACAGACAGACAGACAGACAGACAGACAGACAGGAAGCAGGAATAGGCCATTAGCCAGCCGATCCAACCGAGCAGAGCCTGTTGCGTGTTGGAGAGTTGGTGGAGCATCCAAAGTCGCTGCTGAATTTGATATTGATCTGTCAGGGCCTTGGTGCTTCCATTTCTGTTCCTCAGATTTGCTGAGTCATCTTGGCAGCCATACCTGTCCACCAACACTCCAGCCCCTCCCCATTGTGGCACCCAGCATTCATGATTCGTTAGCTGGGGAGAGTCCGACTCTCTGGGGAAACGTGTTTCAGTGTTCAGCACTTTTCTCCGTGACCTTGTAGGAGTGCAGAAGGCACTTTTCTCCGTGACCTTGTGGGAGTGCAGAAGGCACTTTTCTCCGTGACCTTGTGGGAGTGCAGGAGGCACTTTTTTCCGTAACCTTGTGGGAGTGCAGAAGGCTGAACCCACTCATTCTCTATGGCAGATGTCCCCAACTGGCCGCCCGCGGGCAATAAGGCCTGGCTTGCATTCGGCATTCCAAAGGTGTTCGACGGGGTTGAGGTCAGGACTCTGTGCAGACTCGTCAAATTCTGTCACATCGATCATGACAAACATTTCTCTATGGACCTCACTTTGTGGATGGGGCATTGTCATGCTGAAACAGGAAAGAGCCTTCCCTAAGATGTTGCCACGAAGTTTGAAGCACAGAAGCGTCTAGAATGTCATTGAATGCTGTTGCATTAAGATTTCCCTTCACTGGAACAAAGGGGCCTAGCCCGAACCATGAAAAACATCCCCAGACAAGTATTCCTCTTTCACCAAACTTTACAGTTGGCACTATGCATTGGGGCAGGTAGCGTTCTCCTGGCATACACCACACCCAGATTCTTCCATCAGACAGCCAGGTGGTGAAACATGATTCCTCACTCCAGAGTCTAATGGCGGTGAACTTTACACCACTCCAGCCGATGCTTGGTATCGTCCTTGTTGATCTTAGGCTTGTGTGCGGCTGCTCGACCAAGGACACCCATTTCATGAAGCTCCCGACGAATAGTTATTGTGCTGATGTTGCTTCCAGAGGCAATTTGGATCTCTGTAGTGAGTGTTGCAACTGAGGACAGACGATTTTTATGCTTCAGCGCTCGGCGGTCTCGTTCTGTGAGCTTGTGTGACTTACCACTTCGCAGCTGAGCTGTTGTTGCTCCTAGATGTTCCCCTTCACGATAACAGCATTTACAGTTGACCCGGGCAGCTCTAGCAGGGTAGAAATTTGACGAACTGACTTGTTGGAAAGGTTGCATCCTATGACCGTGCCACATTGAAAGTCACTGAGCTCTTCAGTACGGGCCATTTTACTGCCAATGTTTGTCTATGGAGATTGCATGATTTTATACACCTGTCAGCTACGGGTGTGGCTGAAATAGACGAATCCACTAATTTGAAGGGGTGTCCACATACTTTTCACCATGTAGTGTACATTGATACTTTAAATCAGTGCTTTGGAAAATGGCAGCACCAGGGGCCAACATCTATTGCCCTTTGTTATTGATTCCAGCTTACTATAGATGTGTGGTCTATTTGACTAATTGCTCGTCAATACTTTTTGAATATGCAAAGGTTGTTTATTTTTGTATGTTGCAAATGAAACCAGAGATAATAATATAGTAGCATACCATTTACATAGAAACCACAGTGATTTAAATCCAAGATGACAACAGCCTTTACTGGAATGAAGAGAATACTTTATAGATATGGTCATGTTTATATTTATGTACAAATATGGCACTTGATGACATGAAAATCAATTTCCCCGTAAATAAAAGGAATGGGCGCTTGGGTGTAAATAAAAAGTCACATCCCCCCCCCCTTTCCCCAATGGAGTGATCACATAGGTTAAGGTCAATGGTGCAAACTCAGGCAACCAAAACAACTTTTATAGTGCTAATGTCATAGATCTATCTGACAAATATGTGAAAGGAGTGATCTAGCCTACTAGAAGAATGAATATGCATTTGTGTACATTTGAGAAATATTGACCCTAAAACTGCCAAATAATGTGTATGTTTCGTGCCTATAATGATATGTGGAGTTTAAAACCGGCAGAATGTCATTAAAAGACGTCATTATCGTCACAAATCGGATATATTTTGCCTCATTATTCATATTTAGTGCAGGTATTTGCTCCATGTTCAACAGCTGAAGTGAACGACAGAGTGAATATGTCAACACAAATTCATGCTTTTAAGAAGCACTTTACAAAATATAGGATAAACCATACTAAAAAGTTGCATCAGTGCCTTCTCGTATGTGTATATGTGTATATATATGACTAACAAACGTTTTGGTCCGTTTGTTTTTTACTTATCCATAAAATACAAATACAATCGATATACCCGACCTACTTCGCAAACGAAGTCGGTGAGATAAAATATCTACCACATTATTAATAAATATATGTGAATTCTTTGTAGGCTACAATTGTTCCATTCAGTTGTATTGAAATCGACAGCTACACATAGGCAGAGTCACTTGATTGAGTGCGGCCGAAATTTGGCATGCTCATTCTAGGCAAGTCTTTGTTACGGATCTCGTAGATGGACTTCCTCCTGGCCTGCACGCCTTTGACAGCTACTTTGATCTTCTTCCACCCAAGATGATTGAGTTCAGCCAAGTTCAGGAGCACACAGACGCCACTGACCGCAAACATGAAGACCAGAAACACTGTCTTTTCCGTGGGCCTGGAAACGTAGCATTCTACATCTTTGATGCAGGGGTATCGATCACACTCATATACCGCGGGGACATTGAATCCATACAGAAAATATTGACCCACCAGGAACCCTATCTCTAGCGCGTTTCGGAAAACCACTTGGATGATGTAGAATCTTGAGATTCCCTCCTGCCTCCTCATTTTAGACTTTCCACTAGTTCTCATGGCCGAATTTGGGATGTCCTTCACCTCCAAGCAGTCGGGCTCGGCTTCTTTGGTGGAGTTCTCCGTGTTCTGAAGTACTCCATTTACAATGGTGTTTTTGATCTTTTTGCTGTCGTCTCTTTTGATGGAATCATGGCGCTTGTCCAAGGAGAGGAACACGGTGGAGTACCCCCGCTCCAAACGCTCCTTCTGCTTGGCGGACTGGTGCACGGAGTAGGTGATGAAACAGAGACTGGGGGTGCACACCAGAATAATCTGAAACACCCAATATCTGATGTGGGAAATGGGGAACGCCTTGTCGTAGCAGGCCTGGTTACAGCCGGGCTGCAGGGTGTTGCACACAAACATGGACTGCTCGTCATCATAGACCGTTTCTCCAACGATCGCAACGATTAGAATCCGGAAGATCACCACCACAGTTAGGAGGATCCTACAAAACAAACAAGCACGAAATCAAAAATGTTTCAGTTCAGATATGCAGAGATGATAGGCTTGATTGTTAAACAAACAAGATATAGAGACAATTGGCGATTGCAAAGTAAAGCTGGCTCAAGTGTAGGCTACTAAGCAGACGCTAAAAGGGAGCTATCCAGTGCTGAAAGCCACCAGCCAGTTCTGTTCTAGAAGGAAAGCGCCACAGTGTTCTCAAGTGACAGCTCTGTTATCAAATGATTTCCTTTTGGTTCACATTTTTTGCATATTGTCATGAATCTTTGTTGTGGTTTTAGCGGGGGTTTGTACAGTTCTTTATACACAATCACTTTCAGTACTTGATCAAACACACACTCCTGCTAACACTTTTACAAAGTATCCTCACTTTCCCTCTTACCTTCCGATCATAGTAGAATGCTGTTGGACAGCCGCCTCCAAGAGACGCTCTAATATTGTCCACTCCCCCATGGTCATTCATTCGGAGACGATAGCACACCGTGCACTGTGCAAAATTCCTGTGGAATCTATTGTTTCCCGTGTTTTACTCCGGATGATCCAGTATCTGGAGAATGCATTGGTAACCCACCGCTTCTGCGTTCGCTCATGCCTTCTACCTTCTGCGCCTCTGCTAAAAGCTCACTCGACAACCCCAGCACTTTTGCTCGCGCGAGCCTGAGTGCTGATTAGTAGAAAGCCCTCCTATTTTTGACCGTGCGCGCGGGACTGTATGTCGCGCGGTGCTTGAATGGAGGGCAGTTGAGTTTAATGTTGATGGAGAGCTAATCCTGATTTAAGTATACTCCCCTTGCGTCACGCGCGGATATTGTTGGAGATAGTCAGAAAGAGGCACCATGTTTATAGTCAGAAAGAGGCACCATGTTTTTGACTTTCATTGTTCTCCAAGTATAAGGCGGGAAATGTAGCATATTAATATGTAATAAAAATGATTGGTCATAAGCTCAAATCACAGGGGATGTCTGTCGCCTGTAAGACCACCACATGACAGTGACAGAACGAGTAGTGGCGGAGAGAGAGACTATAGTTCTGGTCTGTATTCTCTGTAGGCCTATTCTGTATGTGGACTATTATTGTTGTCATGATGGAGGCTACAACGTCTAAGCTGCTTCTGTCTGGAGAGACTATATTGGAACATGCCTGCATCGGTTGCTGATGTACCATGACATACTACACTAGTGTCTGTATAAAAACACATGTGACAGTCTGTCAGGCTAAGCAACAATACATGACCTTACAGTAGCCTAAGCATTTGTTTGTACTTAAAGCCGCAATAATTCCTTAGCCTATACACTCCCAGCCAAGTTTATCTATCTCGGTTGAGTCATCGCTTGGGTTGCCTGAGAGGGTGTAAAGAAACAACTTAGTGGGCAGCCTCCAGTAGTTCTTTTTTAACATACCACATTGTACTGTACAGTGTGCGTGACTGGACTTAACATGTAGCGTACTAATCTCACGAGCAGGAATTAGTTAAACCTGTATTGTGAATGGATAGCCTATGAGTAAACAGATACAGTATGTCATTTTCCTGAATTATAATACAACAAATACCAATATGCAGATGATTGACGAGATGACAAAGTGCGGTATTATACAAGATCCCAGTCTTTTTATAAAGCAAATAAATATCTACATATTACACTTGGGTGTAAACAAACTGTACATTATTGACAAAACATAAAACAGGGGCCTGTCTGGATTTGTAACTTGCATATGGGTCATAAACAACATATCCATAGGCGGAGGTAATGTAAACAGATTTTTCATCCGTGGTCGTCTGACTGTCTCTGGGGGGAGCGATGGGCAAGTGGGAGCTTAGAAGCACTTCCTGTGGACGATGGAGGGGCCTGCCTCGTCGTACTCCTGCTTACTGATCCACATCTGCTGGAAGGTGGAGAGAGAGGCCAGGATGGAGCCGCCGATCCAGACCGAGTACTTACGCTCGGGGGGAGCGATGATCTAGAGAAGGGGAAAGAGGAAAACCGATAAGCAAAAGTCCTCTCAATATGGACTGCTTTATAATGCACCATACAGTTCATTGTTTGTTCAAAATTAGCATATAATGCATTATAAGGAGAATATAGGTGTATACTGTGATTGGTCATTAGAAGGCTGTGATTGGTCATTAGTAGGCTGTCATTAGTAGGCTGTGATTGGTCATTAGAAGGCTGTGATTGGTCATTAGAAGGCTGTGATTGGTCATTAGTAGTCTGTGATTGGTCATTAGTAGGCTCACACAGAGATTGTGGTCAGGTTGGTCTTAGGTGTTCAGTTTGTGGACTTCAGTGAGAATAATATTGACCTTGATTTTCATAGTGCTGGGGGCCAGGGCGGTGATCTCCTTCTGCATACGGTCAGCAATACCAGGGTACATGGTGGTACCTCCTGACAGGACGTTGTTGGCGTACAAGTCCTTACGGATGTCAATGTCGCACTTCATGATGCTGTTATAGGTGGTCTCATGAATACCAGCAGACTCCATGCCTGGTGAGATAGAAGAGAACAAGTTGTAAGCGAATGCTCTGGTTGAGAAGTCACCCATGTAGGCCTAATTGGTGCTGAAATGGACAGCTCCCTCATTGCTTCAATTTAAACATACAGTATGTTTGGCAGTAGTTAGTATAATGGCTTATGTAGCTGCTATAAAGGCTATATAAGATCACACAGGGAATATTTTCTTGTCTCCTAAAGAGGTAAAAAAAAATGGGTTTGATTGGATAGTGAGCTGCACGATGCTTCTAAGATACCTACCGATGAAGGAAGGCTGGAAGAGGGTCTCAGGACAGCGGAAACGCTCGTTGCCGATGGTGATGACCTGACCGTCAGGCAGTTCATAGCTCTTCTCCAGAGAGGAGGAGGAGGCAGCGGTGGCCATCTCATTCTCAAAGTCCAGGGCCACGTAGCACAGCTTCTCCTTGATGTCACGCACGATCTCACGCTCGGCTGTTACAATAGAAGATAAGTTTTGCAGTTTGGTCGAGAAGGTGGACAACGAATTATGACCGTACCATTTAATATCAAACATAGCAAATACGTTTATTCTCAGGAATGATGGACTCACCAGTGGTAACGAAGGAGTAGCCACGCTCTGTCAGGATCTTCATCAGGTAGTCAGTGAGGTCGCGACCCGCCAGATCCAGACGCATGATGGCGTGGGGCAGAGCATAACCCTCATAGATGGGCACGTTGTGGGTCACACCATCACCAGAGTCCAGAACAATACCTAGAACATGAGGTAGAATACTATGTAAGCCATGGAAATAGAATAGAACAGCTTCATGTTTATCTTAATGGTGTAAACTACGATTCATGTAATGAAAGGTTGCATGAGACACAATAATGCACTGGATCTGAATTGTATGTTAATGTATGGAGTCTTTCTCCTCTGCTCGTTTCTCACCAGTGGTACGACCGGAGGCGTACAGGGACAGCACGGCCTGGATGGCCACGTACATGGCGGGGACGTTGAAGGTCTCAAACATGATCTGGGTCATCTTCTCCCTGTTGGCCTTGGGGTTGAGGGGGGCCTCAGTGAGCAGGGTGGGGTGCTCCTCAGGAGCCACACGCAGCTCATTGTAGAAGGTGTGGTGCCAGATCTTCTCCATGTCGTCCCAGTTGGTGATGATGCCGTGCTCGATGGGGTACTTGAGGGTCAGGATACCTCTCTTGCTCTGGGCCTCATCTCCCACGTAGGAGTCCTTCTGTCCCATGCCTACCATCACGCCCTACAGGGGAAGAAAGGAAGCAAACCTAGTCAAAACACAATTCCTCAAAGTCAAACACAGGGTCAGATAGTTGTAAGCTACAATAGCATAGGACATTCATTCATGTATTCATTATTTTTCTTTCTTTGTGTCTTTCTTTCACAATTCAATGGTCTAGTGCCCTCAAACGCAACTCTGGACCTTGAAGCCTGTTCCACTGTCTTTTTTCATTGTTGCCTTCTAATCAAGGAATGATTTAGACCTGGGACACCAGGTGGTTGCAATTCATTATCAGGTAGAACAGAAATCCGGACTTTTTAGGGTAAGAGTTGAATACCCCTGGTTAGGTCAAATAAAACCGGGAGCAGATAATCAAGAGTAATGCATAATGTATAGACAATTAAGTCTGGAAAAACGCCCAATTTGATGGATGTATGATGTATCCTCAAATGTTTCGTTGATTTTCATGCTGGGAAGTTTACCTGATGACGGGGGCGACCAACGATGGAGGGGAACACTGCGCGAGGTGCGTCATCTCCGGCAAAGCCAGCCTTCACCAGACCCGAGCCGTTGTCGCACACAAGGGCGGTAGTCTCGTCGTCGTCACACATGATGTCAGCTGGGATTCTGTTGTGATAAAACGCACATTAGGCTAAGTAGTATAGGCTACAGGTCATAATACAAAAGCGTTTCATAACTCCGGTCATCGAGTAGCCCCAACAGTAGCCTACATCTTTTTGTTGTGGCCCCGGGAAACACTGGCAGGCTAACGTTGTACAGTATATGCTACAGCACACAGGCCACACAAGTCTAACAAACTTATTTTGAGTAATGATTTATCTCTTTTAAAACCCTATAGCGAGCACCACAATGTCAAATAATGTATTATTAATCTAACAATAATAATAATGAACTGCAGATTAATATTCCATATGATTCATCATCAATTTCGCTTTTTCGTCCGAACCTGATGGAAAACAGACTAGTAAATAGAACTCTCTGTTTCCCGTATTTGAATAATGACAAGTTGTCAGATACTCACCAAATAAGTACCGAGTATCCTGTTCCTCTGAATGAGCAGCGGTGGTGTGGTGAGGGCAGAACCCAATTTATAGGTCTACTCTACAAGCGCCACTACGCCCGGCGGCCTCTTTCTCCTTATTTGGATGCCAGGCCCTGTTATGAGTGGAGTGGAAGGGCGCTGAGGCTCGCGCGTTGACTCCTGAACGCCCATGTATGGAAGGGGACCCGCGCGGACAGACAGCTGTGAAGTTTGAGGGTGTGAAGATGTCTGGAGTTATTCCCTCTATTTTCTACACGGCACAGTGAGTTGACATGAAGAATAATGTTATTTGCTGGCTAAGTTTTCAGCAGCAGACGTCATTCCCTCTTATAGACTTGAGCATGCCATGGATTTTAACAATGCCTTCTATTAAGAACAATGACTTTGGTGTTCAGTAAATGTAAGACTCCCTTCTAATGTGTGTGTGTGTGTGTGTGTGTGTGTGTGTCTGAGTGTTTGTCACTCACTGTGACTAATATGTGATAAGGAGAGCATGGTTGAGGGCTTGTGTAGGCCATGCAGTTGACTGTTGGTAGTGATTCCTCTTCATGTAGGACCCCATAATGACAAAGCAAAAACAGGTTTTTAGACATGTTTGCAATTTTTTTTTTAACAAAAAATACTGAAATATGACATTTACATACCAGCTGTCAGCAGCAACACAGATCACTGCACCTGTACATAGCTCATCCGTAAATAGCCCATCCAATCTACCTCATCCCCATACTGTATTTATTTATTTATCTTGCTCCTTTGCACCCCAGTATCTCAACTTGCACATTCATCTTCTGCACATCCTACCATTCCAGTGTTTTAATTGCTATATTGTAATTACTTCTCCACCAAGGCCTATTTATTGCCTTACCTCTCTTATCCCACCTCATTTGCACACAGTGTATATATATTTTTCTACTGTATTATTGACTGTACGTTTGTTTACTCCATGTGTAACTCTGTGTTGTTTTTGTCGCACTGCTTTGCTTTATCTTGGCCAGGTCGCAGTTGTAAATGAGAACTTGTTCTCAACTTGCCTACCTGGTTAAATAAAGGTGAAATAAATCAAATAGAAACATACGCTACCATTACAAAGTTTGGGATCACTTAGAAATGTCCTTGTTTTCCATGAAAACATACATGACATGAGTTGCAAAATGAATAGGAAATATAGTCAAGACATTGACAAGGTTATAAGTCATTATTTACAATTGAAATAATAATTGTTTCCTTCAAACTTTGCATTCATCAAAGAATCCTCAATTTGCAGCAATTACAACCTTGCATACCTTTGGCATTCTAGTTGTCAGTTTGTTGAGGTAATCTGAAGAGATTTCACCCCATGCTTCCTGAAGCACCTCCCAAAAGTTGGATTGGCTTGATAGGCACTTCTTACATACTATACGGTCAAGCTGCTCCCACAACAGCTCAATAGGGTTGAGATCCAGTGACTCTACTGGCCACTCCATTGTAGACAGAATACCAGCTGACTGCTTCTTCCATAAATAGTTATTGCATAGTTTGGAGCTGTGCTTTGGGTCATCGTCCTGTTGTAGGAGGAAATTGGCTCCAAGTAAGTGCCATCCACAGGGTATGGCATGGCGTTGCAAAATGGAGTGATAGCCTTCCTTCTTCAAGATCCCTTTTACCCTGTACAAATCTCCCACTTTACCACCACCAAAGCACCCCCAGACAAACACATTGCCTCCACCATGCTTGACAGATGGCGTCTGGAACACGCTGTCGTACACGTTGATCCAGAGCATCCCAAACATGCTCAACATGTGCCATGTCTGAGTATTCATGGAAGAACTGGGACATTTTCAGCTTCCCGGAATGGTGTACAGATCCTTGCGACATTGGGCTGTGCATTATCACGATGAAACATGAGGGGATGCCGGTGGATGAATGGCACGACAATGGGCCTCAGGATTTCATCAAGGTATCTTTGTGCATTTAAATTGCCATTGATAAAATGCATTTGTGTTCGTTGTCTGTAGCTTATGCCTGCCCATACCATAACCCCACCGTCACCATGGGGCACTCTGTTCACAATTTTGACATCAGCAAACCGCTCGGCCCCACGACGCCATACATGTGGTCTGCGGTTGTGAGTCCGGTTGGACGTACTGCCAAATTCTCTAAAATGGCTTTGGAGGCGGCTTATGGTAGATAAATTAACATTAAATTATCTGGCAACAGCTCTGGTGAACATTCCTGTAGTCAGCATGCCAATTGTACGCTACCTCAAAATTGAAGACATCTGTGGCATTGTGTTGTGTGACAAACTGTACATTGTAGAGTGGCATTTTATTTTTCCCAGCACAAGGTGCACCTGTGTAATAGTCATGCTGTTTAATCAGCTTCATGATATGCCACACCAGTCAGGTGAATGCATTATCTTGGCAAAGGAGAAATGCTCACTAACACAGATGTAAGCAAATTTGTGTACACAATTTGAGAAAAATACGTTTTTTGTTCATTTGGAACATTTCTGTGATCTTTTATTTCAGCTCATGAAACAAGGGACCAACACTTTACATGTTGTGTTTATATTTTTGTTCAGTGTACATTACAAACACACCCACACACCAGATCTGCAAAAGATGCTGCCCGAGAGGCTATTAACATCAAAATGAACAGAGCTGTGACTTCCTATGGTGAGAGCAGCTGTCCAATACCCAGAATGGGATAGATCGTAAGGCCATAGTTACTAGGGTTTCTAGTCTGGTACGAGACTCTCCCTTCCTCACACATTACATTATCACTCTCTAACAGTGCTATTTTACTGCAGTAAGAACATCATGGCAACATTGAGCTGTGGATGTTTTTTCTTGAGTCCCTGAACTCTGTATATGTATTTTCTTTAGGTGTAAATGTTGGTACTGTGGCGATAGCAGCCAGATCGACCTCTTCTTATCCTCTGACACTGGGGGAAGTCATGTGACTAGATGATGTAACAGACAGCCACTAGTGCTTTACCCATAATCCCACCCACATTCTCTGTCTGAGCATCTGTCAGCTGGCCTCGGGTCTTCAGGGCTGGGATAAATGGTTGGGGGTTAGGAAGAGGGGGTAGCTGTTAGAAATAACTGAGATGGGTTTTGCTATGTGGATAAAATGTCAGATTTAGGATGTTTGTTTTACTGTATTTTGGATGCACAATAACTAGCCTATGAAGTGTCCATTTCTAACATTTATTTTAAAAAGGACTAACCTTTAGTGTGCAAACACATGTGTATTAAGTATGGGCATTCAATTTACAGTAATCTATGCCCTTCGTGGTTCTAGTCATTTGTAATGATTCCCTTGTGTGAACTTCTTAAACCGCATCAGCATTAAACTTCATTTCTTTAGAAGAAGATTTCATTCTGAATGATCCTATTAGTCTATGAAGTAAGGATTACGTTTTTTATGTTTCTTAATCCTCTCCTATGTGCTAACTAAAGAAATAAAAATAATCAAACTGTACGCTTGGTTTTAATCTCTTATGGGTTGCTTTATGTAAATTGTTCATATATTTGTTACTTCACTGTCTCCAAGCAACTGTGTACAGAATGGTGTCATTTCCAAAGTACAATTTGTTCCAACTCTTACTGGAATTACTTTAGGTTCTGGGTTTATGATACATGTTGAGGATGACTCAGCAGGAGATATCATAGTCTGCAAGTGTAAACTACAGCTTGAAACCAACGTTTTGTGATCAATAATGTTTCTGCATATTAGTCATGTTAGAATAGACTTGAATAAGTAGTTCCAGAAAAAAACAACTTCTCTGCTTTGCATGTTGTGGTGAGATCTGCATAAATTAATGTATTAGCCTTTGATATTAATTTAGGCATATCCATATTCATAAAGCATTGATTATGCACAGGTGTAGGCTTTCCTTTGTTGCCTAAAAACTCATATATCTAAGCTTATACCTGAATGGCAGGTAAGAATTTTGTTTGTTTTGACATCTCTTATATTGTATAAACACTGCTGTCTGTAGTCTGGTCTGTCCTCCTCCTGTCCTCAGTCTGATCCGTCCTCCTCCTGTCCTCAGTCTGATCCGCCCTCTTCCTGTCCTCAGTCTGATCCGTCCTCCTCCTGTCCTCAGTCTGATTCATCCTCCTCCTGTCCTCAGTCTGGTCTGTCCTCCTCCTGTCCCCAGTCTGATCCGTCCTCCTCCTGTCCTCAGTCTGATCCGTCCTCATCCTTTCCTCAGTCTGATCCGTCCTCCTCCTGTCCTCAGTCTGATTCATCCTCCTCCTGTCCTCAGTCTGGTCCGTCCTCCTCCTGTCCTCAGTCTGATCCGTCCTCCTCCTGTCCTCAGTCTGATCCGTCCTCCTCCTGTCCTCAGTCTGATTCATCCTCCTCCTGTCCTCTGTCTGGGTCTGTCCTCCTGTCCTCAGTCTGATCCGTCTTCCTCCGGTCCTCTGTCTGGGTCTGTCCTCCTCCTGTCCTCAGTCTGATTCATCCTCCTCCTGTCCTCAGTCTGATCCGTCCTCCTCCTGTCCTCAGTCTGATCCGTCTTCCTCCGGTCCTCTGTCTGGGTCCGTCCTCCTCCTGCCCTCAGTCTGATCCGTCCTCCTCCTGTCCTCAGTCTGATCCGTCCTCCTCCTGTCCTCAGTCTGGTCCGTCCTCAGTCTGGTCCGTCCTCCTCCTGTCCTCAGTCTGATTCATCCTCCTCCTGTCCTCAGTCTGATTCATCCTCCTCCTGTCCTCAGTCTGGTCTGTCTTCCTGTCCTCAGTCTGGTCTGTCCTCCTGTCCTCAGTCTGATCCGTCTTCCTCCGGTCCTCTGTCTGGGTCTGTCCTCCTCCTGTCCTCAGTCTGATTCATCCTCCTCCTGTCCTCAGTCTGATCCGTCTTCCTCCGGTCCTCTGTCTGGGTCCGTCCTCCTCCTGCCCTCAGTCTGATCCGTCCTCCTCCTGTCCGTCCTCCTCCTGTCCTCAGTCTGGTCTGTCCTCCTCCTGTCCTCAGTCTGATTCATCCTCCTCCTGTCCTCAGTCTGGTCTGTCCTCCTGTCCTCAGTCTGATCCGTCTTCCTCCGGTCCTCTGTCTGGGTCCGTCCTCCTCCTGTCCTCAGTCTGATCCGTCTTCCTCCTGTCCTCAGTCTGGGTCCGTCCTCCTCCTGTCCTCAGTCTGATCCGTCCTCCTCCTGTCCTCAGTCTGGGTCCGTCCTCCTCCTGTCCTCAGTCTGGGTCCGTCCTCTTCCTGTCCTCAGTCTGATCCATCCGACCCTCATGCATCTCTCACTGTATCCAGCTACATTTGGACATTTAGGGCTCGATTCAATCTGTATCGCGGAAGTTCAGCTCTATAGCGCGATTGGAATTTAATGGCAATGTTCCCTTCTTCGTGAAGACTGCATTCACGGTAAACACTACAGATGCGCTATAACACTGAACTCCCACAATACGGATTGAATCTAGCCCTTATTTAGACTCACCAACCATAAACAACCTGCAGATACTGTATTTAATATACTGTATTTAATATACTATATTTCATATATTGTATTTAAGATACTGCACAGCTAGTGTTACTGTAAATATATATATATATTAATCTGATCAAGGTATGGTTTTATTTAGATAGATACAGATCTGTAACTGTACCCTGGTTTCAGGACATGGAAAGAGATCCGTTGGGAATCCTTAGGGAGGAAGATGACCTCTCCCTCTAGCCCTCTGCTGTCTTCCCTGCACATATTAAACAGCTGAGATTGATCTGCTGCCATCATTAAGGATTCCATCAATGTCAATTAATTCCACCCAACGCCTGGGCTCAGTAAACAAAGTTGGCATTGAGGACACTTCAGACCTTCACTGTGTTCAGTTACCCAACATTTCAATGTTGCTTAGTGGCAATCTTACCATACAGTTTCACTGTCCATATTCTGCTTATCTTTGGATGACATATTATGAACAACATGTGTCAGATCTTACTAGCCTGTTCCCAGATTGTGCTGTATAGCCATCTCCTTTGGTGGTTGTTATGCCAGACCGTATAAACAGATCTGGAATTAGGCTAATATAGCACAATCAAATCACAATTTATTTAAAGTGCATTTAACAAAGTCTCAACACACTCTGCAAATTAAAATAAAAAATGTAAACAATTAATAGATAATAAGCTGCTTAATAAGCAACACTGAGTTCCTCAATGTCCGTGTCTGAAATATAACCTGCTTATTCTTTTCTGGTTAGAAACACAATGGTGTCTCTATTGGGGATCTGTCCGCCATTGAGAATGTGATACAAAAAGCCTAGAGTCGTGCAGAAAGGAGGAGGACGGACCACTTCCGAGTAGATTTCCTTACATTCAGCTCCCTGAAATAGATACAGTAGTTTGATCCAACCGTTTTCCTCAGAGGAACCTCAAAGAACAATACTGTGTCTTGCAGTATTCTAAATCCATACAGAAAGTCTGAGGATTTCATCAAACTGTTCTGGCTGTTAACACCCAAAGATGCCAGACATAAGCACACAAATATGAATAGTTGATGTTCTATTTTAGCTTGCACCAAGGTGCAATATTAATGGGGCATTTTAGTCGGAGTTTAGTAATTCACAGTGAAAGCATTTAGTCCCTCAACAGGATACACAAAGTAACCAACTGTGTTTGTTTCCTTTCTTAGATGAATATTTTCCAGTGTATGGAGAGAATTAAGGTCAAGTACACGCATAGCAGAATTCTGTCTTCAAAGGCCTTCATTTAGACCGGAGAGACACAACAAGGATATTCCACAGTGCATGAACATTTTTAAAGCAACAAAACTACCTTTAATTTTGAAATAATTTCCAAATTATGGGCAAATGCATGGTTGGTCTATTGCTATTGCTATTGCTATCTATTCATGAGATAATAATAAGGTACAAACAGCATCATCCTAACAAACAGTATGTAAGGAAAACATGATTGGTTGGGGACTTCTTGTTGACACGGTGTAAAGGCTACTGCTGTATATCCATCTATAAATACCCTCTTATTCCTAAGTGTGCTCTGTATAAAGTCCGCTCTGGCCCCAAGCTAGGCATGTCAGGGAGATATGTAGAACATCATGCCAGTGCCAGATCTATAATCTTATATCAACGTTGGCGGGGCAGAGGGGTCATACCAGAGAAGATAGAGGTGCCATGTCACCACACCATCTCTTTCTCTCTCCTCTCTCGCTCTCTCTTTCTATTTCTCTCTCCTCTCTTTCTTTCTCTCTCTCTTTCTCTCTCTCTCTCCATATAACCCCTCTATTTATCTTTGCCCCCATTTGTCTCTCTCTCTCGCCCATCTCTCTCTTCTCTCTCTCGCCTTCCCTCTCTTTTACTGAGACTCACCCCTCAAGCCTTACAGACACATAACAGGTGCATTTCCTCCTGATGAATGATCTTTCGTGAAACGGATTGTGCGGTATGAGAAAAAAATCACTTCTATACGCAGGGGTCTTCACCTACCCACATGTTACTTTAAAGAAGACTTGAGTTATTTCTGCAACTGTGATTACGTGTTTGTTTGTTCAAACCAGTGTGTATGGTCCTGTGTGGAGGTTCTGAAAATAAACAGACCCTAGCAATGAGCACCTGTCTTCCTATTGTTTTCTTCCTTCAGTGTCCTGCTGCTCTCAACTGTGGCTGGGGGTCCGAGTGGTGGTGGTGTCTGTCTCTCTCTGTCTTTGTGTGTGGGGGAGGTGTTGGTGGGGCTACCCCTCTGGGGCAGCTGCTGTATACTAGACTAGAGTGACAGAGACAGGAGAACCTGGGGGGTTATGGATCTCTCTACCAGCAGCTTCAAGCCCCTGTACAGGCAGCCAGGCGGTAGGAATGATTCAGAAGGAGAGGTGCTCTGACACCGGACAGGCCTAGTTTGGTAAGTTATCTGCCAAAGACCGCAAAGTGGAAGACAATTCCCAACTTGGACAGGCTGAGGCGGAGCACTTCTGACAGACAGAGGGGGAGGGAGTTGCGAAGGGAGGTAGGTAGGGATGGGATAGTACAGTATGCTGAGAGGTAATTATTTATTTTATATCCTACTACACAATGCAAATAATTTCTGTCTAGGCATTGCAGGTCACTTTAAATGCAAACTGAATCCTGAGATGGATTCATTTTGAGTGAAGACACATCACATTATTTAACAAACATTCATACAGGGAGACACATCACATTATTTAACAAACATTCATACAGGGAGACACATCACATTATTTAACAAACATTCATACTGGGAAACACATCACATTATTTATGAAACATTAATACAGGGGGACACATCACATTATTTATGAAACATTCATACAGGGGGACACATCACATTATTTATGAAACATTCATACAGGGGGACACATCACATTATTTAACAAACATTCATACAGGGGGACACATCACATTATTCATGAAACATTCATACAGGGGGACACATCACATTATTTAACAAACATTCATACAGGGAGACACATCACATTATGAAACATTCATACTGGGGGACACATCACATTATTTAACAAACATTCATACAGGGGGACACATCACATTATTTATGAAACATTCATACAGGGGGACACATCACATTATTTATGAAACATTCATACAGGGGGACACATCACATTATTTATGAAACATTCATACAGGGGGACACATCACATTATTTATGAAACATTCATACAGGGGGATACATTTTGTAAACTTCCTTGATGTTTGTATTCAGGTTGACATGTTCACAGGAACATACATCTTACATTCATTCCTTTTCTTTTTCTACAGGACATATGGAAAACATCATGATAGATAGATAAACATTTTTAAGGAGATATGATATTTGTTTTCAGAGTACTTGTTTAAATCCAATTTGTATTGAAGTACACTGTAAAAACAAAATCACGTTTCAACAAAATTTTCTCAACAAGGTCAGTGTTACCTGAACTTAACATTTTTAGTTGGCCCAAACTTAGATCCAATGTGAGAAAACGTAGGCAGATTTCAGTATACTTAAAATGATGTGTTTGCTGAAATTGTATTTTCATTCAACTAGAAATTGTGATTTGGGCATCTTACCTTAGAAAAATAAATGTTAAAAAGGCTGTGGAACTATTTAAACACACACAGAGTGCTTTTAACATACATTTTCAACTTCCATATTTGACACAGGATTACATTGTGCATGTTCATTTTTACAGTAATTCATATTCAACATGTGCATGTTTATTTTTTACAGTAGTTCATATTCAACATGTCCTCAGCTGGGATTTGAATTTACAAGCTCTTGGTTCACAGCATTCTGATCTTCCTGCTAGTAATATTCCTCACCAACATTAGACAACTATACAGAAAAAAAATACAATTGCTTAAATAAGTGAATCAAATCAATGATTGACTGATAATTGAAACAGACTTGGTGGTGTAGCAGGAAGATCGGAATGACATTAACCAAGAGGTTGTGAGTTCAAATCCCAGGTGAGGACATGTTGAATAATAGTTACTGTATAAATGAACATGCACAATGTAATAACGTGTGTCAAATATGTAGTTGAAAATCTTGTCTGTTGAAAGCACTGTGTGTGTAACCAGCTGCACAGCCTTTATTAGTTAAGATGTCCAAATAATAATTGCTACAGTTCAATGAACATACAGTATGAGACAAGTTGAACACATTTTAAACTGACAGAACTTTTGCCAATCTTTTCTCAAGTTAGAGCTAAGTTTGGGCCAATGATTTTTGTTGTTGTTCAGGTAACACAAAGGCTATGGAACTAAATAATAATTAGTTGAAACAACTAGATTTGTTGGTGTTTAATTATAATTTTCTATAGTGTAGACTGTTTGCCTTTAATTGATGGTATGCTGTATAGTAGGCTTATAAATGAGTTGCTCATGGTAATGAGCAACATGGCTAGCAACAGGAAGCCCTCCAAACATAACCCACTTTGGTGATGTTGGGGATAAGTTATGACTTGGCCACAGTCCATCCCTAACACAGTGTCACACTGGAACAATTCCTGTGGTCTAGCATTTCTCTACTAGGTGGCTCCAGAGGCCTTGAAACCAAAGACCCCAAAGCCCAAGCTCATGGCCCCCCCAGGCCCTTTCCGAAATACCCTTAGAAATGCATCTCATTCCCATCCAGTTCCTGTGGATCAAGTTTCACAGAGACAAATATATATTACACAAATACACAAACAGAGGCCCCATGCTGGAGCTCCGCTGTGGGAGAGAGGCTGACAGGGCAGGCCGTGATGTTAGGACTGTCTGGGTGTGAAACTTCATCAATGGTTAGGGTTCAGGGACCGGGCACTGGGACAAGGTTAGTCGGTATGGGAGATAGGTCAGACACTGATTTGTATTTATTAAGGAAACCCCTATTTGCTGCTGCCAAGGCAACAGCCACTCTTCCTGGGGTCCATTAGTTCCTGCCAAGGCAACAGCAACTCTTCCTAGGGGTTTATTATGGATCCCCATTAGTTCCTGCCAAGGCAGCAGCAACTCTTCCTAGGGGTATATTATGGATCCCCATTAGTTCCTGCCAAGGCAGCATCTACTCTTCCTGGGGTTTATTATGGATCCCATTAGTTCCTACCAAGGCAGCAGCTACTCTTCCCGGGGTTTATTATGGATCCCCATTAGTTCCTGCCAAGGCAGCAGCAACTCTTCCTAGGGGTATATTATGGATCCCCATTAGTTCCTGCCAAAGCAGCAGCTACTCTTCCTAGGGGTTTATTATGGATCCCCATTAGTTCCTGCCAAGGCAGCAGCAACTCTTCCTAGGGGTATATTATGGATCCCCATTAGTTCCTGCCAAGGCAGCAGCTACTCTTCCCGGGGTTTATTATGGATCCCCATTAGTTCCTGCCAAGGCAGCAGCTATGTTTCCAGGGGTTTATTATGGATCCCCATTAGTTCAGGCCAAGGCAGCAGCTACTCTTCCTGGGGTTTATTATGGATCCCCATTAGTTCCTGCCAAGGCAGCAGCTATGTTTCCAGGGGTTTATTATGGATCCCCATTAGTTCAGGCCAAGGCAGCAGCTATTCTTCCTCGGGTCCATTAGTTCCTGCCAAGGCAGCAGCTACTCTTCCTGCAGTCCAGCAACATTAAGGCAGTTATATACATTTTAAAATAATACATTACATTTCATAACACTTTTCACAACACATGAAGTGTGTTCCCTCAGGCCACTACTCTACTATCACATATCTACAATACAAAGTCCATGTTTATGTGTGTCTAGAGTGCGTGTCTTATCATGTGTATGTGTGTCTGTGCCTGTGTGTGTGTCTCTTCTCAGTCCCCACTGTTCCATAACGTCTATTTTTATCGGTTTAAAAAAAAATCTGATTCTACTGCTTTCATCAGTTATCTGATGTGGAATAGAGTTCCATGTAGTCATGGCTCTATGTAGTACGGTGTGCCTCCCATAGTCTTTTCTGGACTTGGGGACTGTGAAGAGACATCTGGTGGCATGTCTTGTGGGGTATGGATGGGTATCAGAGCTGTGTGCTAGTAGTTTAAACAGACAGCTCGGTGCATTCAGCTTGTCAGCACTTCTTGCAAATACTGATTGGGTCGTGACGTACAATAACGTTTCTTTCAGGCCATATAATGCTTGTGTGTACGTTGACGTAACTAGGAGTTTTCATTGGAGACACACTGGGTAGATAGAGGACATGTTTCACAGAAACAATTATGTTCCTCGCAACACACAATAGGTAGTTGAGTCCCTGAAACACACATTTTGGCTCTAACACCGTCTTTAAAACTACTGATTCCAACTCTAGTTCTTAAAAGGACCTCTCTGACGCATGCACGCACGCACGCACGCACACACACACACACACACACACACACACTATGAGACTATTCAACAGTTATATTTAACAGTTCCTCTAAGTAAAATAGTCACAGAGGCATGGGTCTCCTGTCTGCATGTTTAATGGGTTGAGATTAGAGGGCCATGAGCACTGAGTTTCACACAAAAAAGGGATCAAGCTTTGTTAAGATTCCGCCACCCTGGGGGTTTAACATCATCTGCACCGTTTAAACCCTGATGTGGTTTCAGACCTGCTGAGCAGTGCACTTCCTCTGACCCCCAGAGCCACCCGCCTGCCTACCTTAACATCACCTGCACCGTTTAAACCCTGATGTGGTTTCAGACCTGCTGAGCAGTGCACTTCCTCTGACCCCCAGAGCCACCCGCCTGCCTACCTTAACATCACCTGCACCGTTTAAACCCTGATGTGGTTTCAGACCTGCTGAGCAGTGCACTTCCTCTGACCCCCAGAGCCTGACCCCCAGAGCCACCCGCCTGCCTACCGCTGATGGGCTCATAAAAAAATACATAAGTCCCCGTTTCACCGTCTTGTAGTCTCCTGCAGTGCTGCTAGGCAAATGGCTAGCTGGAACAGGATGGGAGAGCCTGAGATTTGATTGGTTGGTTGATACTCCCGTCTTTATGTGAAGAATTTCAGACATGAACTGGAAACTGTGTAAATACAAAGGATTTCTAAGACTTTTAGGGCACTGACTCTCATGCCAAATGGTGACATGCATGAGACTGGATCTGCTGAATGTAATCAATATGACCGTACTGGACATGACCTGTTAAGTGTTTGAAAAACTCCACACATGTTTAAAACGATTTAAAGTGCATTCATGCCATCCACAAGCATGGAGCCAGAATCATTCCCCCCCCACAAAAAAAGATGCACAAACTCAATTTGTATATGTAATCTGGAGCTAGATATATCCAATACAGCTCTCCACTTAGTATACCATTCTCTCCATCAAGATCAGCCATGAACTTTTCAACCTTTAGTCTCTTGACATCCATCTAGATAGAGTCAAGCTCCTGTAAATGGAAGTAATTGCCTTTTTATGCACTTTTCTCTCTATGCATATTCTGACCTTGAATTTAAGCATGAGAATATAATGCTATACATCAGCCATTCCTTTGGGGTGGAGATCAAATAAATGGAGGTGTGGTGGAGATGTGTCTACAGATACTCCATATTATGACCAAGACTTAATTCCCTCATAAGTCCACCTCCTTTACACGGGAGGAAACCATGAACAAGGTTGAGCGAACCTTCCAAGTGGAAAGGCATATACTTTCATTTTTCGATAGAAATATTCAGCATTCTCCATGCACTGTAATTTATAAATCAATAACAGCTAATGACAAGAGCTAGGTAAATGAGTAATATATTTGGAGAAGGGGATTGTAAATACAAATAACAATTGTTTTAGATGATTATTCCTCATTATCCCTGGAGACAAATGTGAAACCAGTCATATGGAAGCAAATAAAACACAATATCAACATGACATGTATTGGCCCATTTTCCACAGTGAAGTAGGCTATAAATAGCTGTGCCTTTATTGAAATGTCTAATTCTATGCACTCATAATTTGCAGCGATGAAATATGGAGACCACAAGCTATAGGCTTCTGTAAGGCCGAACCCGCCTAGTTGATTTATGCGGGTTTACAATGTTTTAATTATATGCCCAGGATTTTGTTTTATTTAACGATTTGTATCAAGTTCAATAGTAGCCACTATCGGGAGGCACGTTAGTAATACCCACATACATTTAGAACTGTAACTCTAGTGTTCTATTTAAAGCCTACATTTTGCATCATTCCATTCCGTTTGCCTTTCTTTCTCTGTCACATCCATGTAGCTGTTCCCGAGGGTCGCTAGCAATAGTGGATCATATTAGCCTAACGCTGAGCAATAATTTGGTACCTGTAGCCTATTTGAAACATTATAGAACTCAGACCACACATACTGTAGCAGTTTTAACCGCCTTGCGCACGGTTCATGACGACTGGACCGTTGTCATTACAGTTCCTTAATTAGTGATGATTTGGGTAGATTCCTAGGACTAGCCTATTGTTCGACCCCTATTGTAACTTTTTTTAACCTTCTAAAATGTAATGGTTTGAACTTGAATATGGCAACTTTTAGGATGAATAAAACCACTGTATTTTTTATTAATCGATATATTTTGGGATATATAACAAGTTTGGAAATATCTCCAAACTTGTTTTTTTATGAGTCAAACATACATTCCTAACCTTAAAATTTGCCTAAATAATCTACCAAATCGGAGTATTTTTTAAAAACCTTTTACTTACTATATCTGGGTCTCACAGAGTGTTTCTTGGTAGTCTTAAACAAATCTACTTTGAAACAAAAGTATACATCTCACACACATGGTTAAGGGGTTAAAAAGAAGAAGACACCTGTACCATGTCAGATATAGAGTTGAAATATATTACATGTTATGTTTGCGTCCCAATATTACACTTTATGTACATCACAGAAGACTGAAATATAACAAAACCGTTTGACATAGAAACACCGAATTTTCGACGTTATAAAAAAAAGTGTATTATTTATGAATTTAAAGTGTTAATAACATTCCATCCATGAGCTCATTTGACTACAGGAAAGGGCTACACCAGTTGGTGCTGAAACGGAAACACTATGCATATATTTAGATAGCTTCCTTTCATTGATCCCTAATATTCTGAACTCCGTTGTCTTGATGCATTCTAGTTGGTCTGTCCACACAATTATAATTAAAAGTACAGAAAACTATATATTGAACGACAACTTCAGGAGAAAATCTGTTGGCCAACAAGTGGGAGGATTTTCAGCGTCTGAAATCTATTCAGCCCGCGCAATGGAACCACACATGCAAAGCCCGTTACGCGCCTGCATAAGGTAAATCTGAATATCAACTATTGAGAACTGTATGATGATTAGACTAATTATGTTTTTTTTTAATTGCATGGTTTTTGTTGTTGATGCTTTGCAACGCTTTGAGATTCTTTATGTAATGAATAGGTCTATAAAAGTGATATTAATTATTATGATCTATCAAATCCACACAGGTTGGGTTGGAGGTCTACTGTAAAGCTACTCAATCCAATCAAATGGGGACATGAGGTAGCAACAGGGCAGGACTGGCTACTACTGCTAGGATTAGATCCCATGTCTGCACACCAGAGACATGTCAGAGATTATTACACTGCCCTGTAATCACAACCTGACCTATAAAATATGAAGGTCTGTTGCCTCTGCTCTGAGCAGCAAGAAGACACATAATGTCCAACTGTGTATTTCAGAAACTAAACCCATTCTGTCAGGGTGAGGGTAAGGCCATGGTTCATGGTAGCATTGTCTATGTTTTCTTATGTTTGTCAATTACACAGGTAAGGCCATGGTTCAGGGTAGCATTGTCTATGTTTTCTTATGTTTGTCAATTACACAGGTAAGGCCATGGTTCAGGGTAGCATTGTCTATGTTTTCTTATGTTTGTCAATTACACCTAGCCTACATATTGAGGCATTTTGAGATATTCTTACGTGGACAGGTAACTCCCAAAAATATCTGACCTGATCCATTAATAAAATTGGTATTTTGTTTTTTGTGAGGTGCCTCAGTAAAGACCAAAATGTTTCATTTAGAGAGATTTTAATATAGATGTACAAAATGACAGAAATGAATCCCTCCCCACATCCCCATTGTGTGACAGCAGGGAGCGCAAACAATGAAGAACATCCCTTACACTTTCTTTTACATTAAAAACGCCCGCACAAGCAATATTGATTTATCCTTACGTCAATGAACTGTTGTAACACATTTGGATAAAACTTCTACGACTTATTTGCATATACAGTAGAACTGCATACAATATAATATACTTAACATAATATAACATCTTGTGAAACTCTTAACCCTCCTGTTGTGTTCGTTTCATGTTAATTAATTCTGTGTTCCCAGTCCAAAATGACCGCCCCATCATAGCTGATTATAAATCCATAATAATGCATATATTATCACCTAATGTTGTGTTAGATTTTTTTTATCAACTTAAGTTCTTGTGAACATTACAGGTTTTGAACTTCTATTAGCTATGAGACCCGTAGGCCTCATTGACCTGAGCTCATACAGCTCGTTTTTGAGTAAAAAAAAAAGCAGAATGTTTATTTTGACTATAACAAATACTCAGATTAAACATATGGTGCTATTTAACACAGACTACTTTGTGTCAAAGTTTAACAAGGACTCTCCTCCTCACCAGTGTCATGATCAAAGATATGATCACGAGCCTCACATACAGTATATTGTTTGGTCATTGTGCTGCCACAGAATGGATTGTGAGCAAGGCCTCAAAAAAGCTTTATATACCAGAGCTGCAAGGAAAGTTCTATATATTATTGAAACAATGTTGCGATTGTTTGTGGTTCCTGTGGGGGAAATATTCTATTGGGGAAAGGTTCCAGTGGGGGTTGCCATGGAAGCCAAGAATAGGGAGTGAGGTGTGTGTGTGTGTGTGTGTGTGTGTGTGCTCAAACAGAAATGCATGTGGGGGTCTGGGAGAGGAAGTGTGTCCATATAATGAATGGGCATGTGCCTGAACTAAATTTTATACACCAATTGTAGTCTCACCCATTCATTTCTACTGACCGGTCATTTTTGACCGGGAACACCACAGGTGTACAAATGTTAAATAAAACACCCTAAATGTAATGAAAATCATCTAAATGTATTTTGTGTGTTCAGATGCCCTGTGTGGACAAAGTCATGGAACCTTATATGACAATCAGATTAAATTAACTAAATTTTTCAGAGAGAAAACTTGTAAATCAGTCCAATTCAACCAGAACACAGCAGGAGGGTTAAAGAAGAAACAGCTTGAATCTTGAATGGTTTTAGGGGGAAAATAATCCCCGTAATCCGTACTCCACAAATCCCTAACAGGTCAATGAGCTTTTTATCTTGTCATGGCCTGCCAGCTTAGGTAGTCTACTCTTTAAGATCCTCAACATTTTTCAGAACCTTTACATCAGGATTAAAGACAGTTCAAACACTTCAAATGAGTACACATTCATAAATCAGTATGATTATGTATTTAAATGTCAAACAGAAAATCTACCATGTAAAAAAAACGTTTATTTCACACTGAAGTGTCCCCCGAATAACATCGGTCATTAGAAGTCAGAAGCTTCTCCTTCTCCAACCGCATCTCAACCAACCAAAACAAATAGACATGATGCCATCTTGTGTGAATAGGTGGTACTGCAAGTCACAATGAAACGACTTCCCAAGTTATCTGATGGCGTTGATCCAACTTAGGTAGTCTCCTCTTAAGATCCTCAACATTTTTCAGAATGTTTTTCAGAATAAATAATGCCTACCTCAGTTCCAAAAACAAGACCTACCCAAAATGTATTTTATTTTAGCTATAACCAACTAGCACCATAATGCCATGGCCAGCCAGAGTACTGCCTTAAAGACACATTTGCACTAGTGTATACTTTGTGTGTGAAACAGAAGTACCGACTGCTGTCATATTTACATATTCATAATGCAGGCAACACATAAACATGCAATATCACACTGTAAATAGGCAGATTGTTAAAACCAATTAATACACCACTTGTACATTACTATATAGTACAAAGTCATTAAACCATATAATACCATCTATAAAAGCCACTTCAAGAAAATAAGACAGAATAGAAAGGCAGAAAAATATACATAATAAAAGGTATATTCTGCAATTCAAAAAGCTAATGTTAGAGAGTAGAGGAGAATGGTAAATATAAGTAAGATATGAGTGTGTGGAGATCTGTGATTAGAGTCGTTATACAGTAGGTGAATGTCCCAAGTCTTTTACCTGTGGATTTGCAGGTGTGTCTTCAAATGGCCTGCCTGGGTGAAAGCCTTTCCACACACTGTACACTGAAATGGCCTCTGGCCTGTGTGAATAACATAGTGTCTTTTCAATTTCGAGGGAGCCTCGAAGCTTTTGAAGCAGATAGCGCACCGATATGAGCTCGCCTGCCTCTCTTCAACTGAATGTCTTGGAGAACACCTGTGATGATTCAGTTTCCCCTTGGTGGTAAAACACTGACTACAGTCTGAGCAGCTTTGAAGGTCGTTGGGAGGTTCTGACTTGTATGTAACATTAAACTCTGACCTAAGCCCAACCTCCAACCTTTCCTCATCTTTAGCTTCATATTGTGAATTAGTGCTAGGAGATTCTAAAGGGGATTGATATAGATTTAACTTGTGATTCACATCAACTGGTATTTCCGGTTGGTCACTGTGGCTGGATCCTGGTTCCTCCAGGTAAGGAATACGGTGAGTAGCAATTGGATATGTCTGTTTGTTATTTGCGGTTTCTTGTTGATATGGATAGGGGTTTAACCAGTTGGGAATCAGGGGGTGGTTTTGCTGTCCATAATATTCATCCGAGGGAAACTTGTCCACATGTTTCTCTTCAGCAATATTCCAAGTGCTCTTTGTCAGTTGAGGAGGCGAGATACATTTCTGCTCCACTAGGCAGTTATTTTCTGACTTCATGCTTTTCATGTCTTCTGACTGTTCAGGGGTTGGGGTTGTTTCATTCTTTCTGATGATTTCTGTTGATTGGTTCATGCTTTCTGTTGAACAGTAGTGAGATAAGGATTCACCACCATTACTATTTTGTATGTTATTTCCAAAAGTTTGACTTGGGCCTGGTTCATCTGGATGAAGACTTGCTGCAAAGACGTGTCCCTCAGAAACAACCCCAGCCTCAGGGGGAATGTTGTCCAGATGAGCCAAGTTGATGTTCTTCTGTTGACCCTCCTCATGCAGTGTGGTCTTACTATTGTGGACCTTCATGTGAGACTGTAGGTGGCAGAGCTGTCTGAAGGATTTACTACAGACGGCACATCTGAAAGGCTTGATGCCCATGTGGACCAAGAGATGTCGGGAGAGTTTAGAAGGATAGTCAAACTTCTTTAGACAGGCCATGCACTGGTACCCCCCCAATTTCCTATGTGCAACAGATGGCGGTGGTGGGCTGTTGACGTTGTTTGTCAGAGGGCAGTCGGATGGAGGGACAGCAGAGAGATCACTGTCACGTGATGTCTTCTGACTCCTATTACAAAAGACTACATCCTTTTCATTTGGAGATGGGGTCCTTTTTGGTCTTGAGAAAGACTTGGTTTCTCGGTCTTCACTATGACTAGTAGAGGGTTTAGCCTCTTTTCTTTGTTCATGAACAGACTGGTGCACCTTCAGATGAGCTTTTTGTCTAAATGTCTTGAGACAAGTGGGGCACTGATAGGACCTCTGTCCTGTATGGATCAGGGAATGCCGCTGTAGCTTGGATGGAGCATCAAAGCGCTTTGAACAAATTGGGCAACTATAACGCCCTCTGCCATGGATTGTGGGTTTGTTTTGAAAGATGCAACTCCTTTGTTTAGATATGCCTACCAGTGATTGGTGTGTTGGTGTGCTTTCCAACACATCACTGGTATTTGTGTAGTCTGTGTTATGCACTTGTCTGAGAGACACAGGCTGCTCTGCAGACTTCCTGTTTACTGTATCACAGTCCAATCCAGGTAGCAGCTTCCCACTGGGGTTCCATGTAGGTTGTTGAGCACCATAGTTGTAGAGACTGTCAGTGGAGCAATGACTTAAGGTAGGTCTGACAGGTAGAACATACTGGCTTAGAAAACAACCAACTTCACTGATGTCTCTGCTGCCTTCCTGAGGTTGAGAAACTTGGTCTAAATGTTCACTTTGATTTCTCCTCATCTCAGAAACAGACTTGTCCTTTAATAGAATAACACCTGGTTGGTCGGGAGCATCTTCTACACTTTTCAAAACATTGTCGCTTTTTACGTGTTGCGCCTTCATGTGATTCTGTAAGTGGCAGAGCTGTCTGAAAGACTTACTACAGACGGTGCATCCGAACGGCTTGATGTCCATGTGGACCAATAGATGTCGGGAGAGTTTGGAGGGATAGTCAAACTTCTTTAGGCACAGCATGCACTGATTTTCCCTTACCTTACCTGTGTTTGTACGGTCAGAGCGATGAGACACAGATGACTTATTGTTTCTGTCTGAGGAGCGAGTGAGGTCAATGTCCTGTGACGCAGGCTTTGCACTGTTATGCCATTCTTCAGATAAGATGTCTAAACCTTCAACAACAGGTATCTGACTCTTTTCATTCAGCTCTGTATTGTACGCTATAGCATTTTCAGAGTTTGAGAAATCTACTTGCGAAGCATGGTCAGTGTGAGTTGGAAGGCAGGCCTTACTCGTATTATCTAACTTATCAGGGTGCACAGCAGTATCTGGACCTTGATGAGTTTGCTGGTGAACTATCAAATGTCTCTTCTGTTTAAATCTCCTGCCACAAATGTTACATGGATAGTTCCTTGGCCAGGTTTTTGACCTCTGGGGTTGAGAGAAAGATTTGAGACTTCTAGACTTCGCGACCCCTGAGTGAATGCTGTAGTGTACCTTAAGATGGGCCAGCTGCCTAAAAGCACGCCGGCATAGGTAGCACTGAAATGGTTTCTGGCCTGTGTGAATCAGGCAGTGCCTCTTTAATTTGGACGGGGCGCTGAAGCACTTAAAGCACTCAGGGCATTTATGAGAGTTTGAATTCTCAATTATTTTTGTATGTTTGTCCACTGTTTCATCTCTGGAGGATCTATCCTCATCCAGTGTCTGTTTCTCAGGTTCACTCCAGTCATCGTGGTTCCTAATTGGCTCCTCTTCTGTGTGCTGCTTCTTAAACCTCTCGACCTCAGAGTGTGGGGGATATAGTTCAGCGATACAGCGAGGGGAACAGAGAGAGTTTTCCTCAATTATGTAGACAGGTCCAGTAGGCCTGATGTCTACCTCCAATGTGTCCTCTGCATCGACTGGGTCCAAGGAGCCTGTCTGCAAACATGCTTTTGAGTTGTCTATCTTTACAGGAGGGGTATTTTCATATCCACTTGGATGCAAGCTAGACTTTACATTCATCTTCTTCTGTTCAGTTCGTTTTGGATAAAGATGTGTGTTAAGATGGAGTTTCAGGTGTGCTAGTTGCCGAAATGCCTTTTCACAGAGGTGACACCCAAATGGTCGTTGTCCTGTGTGTGAAAGGATGTGCCTCTGTAGCTTGGATGGGGCGGAAAAACATTTCAAGCATGTGACACACTGATAATTCCTGCCCTGTGGCATCTTCTCCATAACACCAAAGGCCTCCTGTGGTCCATGTTGCCGGGCTAGCATTGTGTCCACTAACATCATTCTAGTTCCACCGTGGCACATCCCAGCTGGAAATACGGGAGGACAACATCTGTAGTGAACAAATCATTTAGTCATTTACAAATATTGTTACGTATTATAGAGTATGTAAACTAAGGGTTCTTTATTACAGTGTAATTACATATGTCATTACACTGTAACAAGTCTTGTAATTAATCGTAATAATTCATAGTTACACTGTAACAACATGTGGTACTGCAGTCTGTAATTACAGGGGTGTAAAAAAGAATGCGTGTTACCATGCTTGTTACAAATGTTCAAGTTTCCGATAGCATCCCAATGCACCATATTTCAGCCTGCACAAACCTCATGATAAGGGTTAGCCAATTGAAAACCGACCACCTCATTGACACAAGTCTACAAAAAAAGGCTCTGGATTCTGATGCCCAGGCGCAATGGCAAAAATGGGTTCACAAAATAAATATCTGACATGCTACAGGTGCCTTCTTTTTTTTAAGCCCATAACCATGTGTGTGAGCTGAACACTTTTGTTTCACAGTATGTTTAAGACTATGAAGAAACACTCTATGCGACCCTGATTCAGCCCACTGCAGTAAAAGGTTATTAACCATTAATTAACCATTTTTAGACACATTAACAAAAAGTTAAATTTAAAGTTGTTACATAGTTATTCATGCTTGCCAAATTGTAAGCATTTTAAGCTTAGTTGAATAATAGTTTATAAATTAACTTAAAATGGTCATAACGCAAACTCTTATTCTGTCATGTAACCTTACAAGGGTTTCACCGTTGAGGAACATTCTCACTTTTGGATGGGATGCATTGGGGCAATTATTTATTTATCCCAGGAATTAAGGCATCCTGTCAAGACCTCAATGATTTATACATACTGTACATCATTGCAAGATCTGTCAATCTGCGCAACACGCTCGACATAACAACGACCCCGAACATGCCCACATGTGCTGACACAGTGCGCATAGAACAGGGTCAAGAAGAATGTCAGTGTGCAAAATACAGACATGAAAGATTACCGCAAAAGATACACAGTGTTGTAGGTTAAAAAACGGCAATACAGGAGAGAAAATGTACGTTTTCCATGGACGATTTAACATAGGTAGTTCGCTAGCATTTGCTAGCTAGCCTAGTGTTGTAGGTACACAATAATTACAAGTACACCAAGATGAACTTCATTTTAACTAGCTAAATCCGGTGTAACACCTAGTAATTACATTGTACTTATACAGATATTACATGTACTCTGTGGTGTACTAGTGTGTTTATTTTCTCACTTGGATGGTGCTTCCGGAAGCCTTAAAATAAGGGTCAGCATGGGTAATGTACTATCTAAGTACAAATTCATTACAATTATAAACTGGGTGGTTCGAGCCCTGAATGCTGATTGGCTGACAGCTGTGGTATATCAGACCGTATACAGATATTACATGTACTCTGTGGTGTACTACTGTGTTTATCCTCCCACTTGGATGACACTTCCAGAAGCCATAAAATAAGGGCCAGGTTGTGAGGAACATTAGGAACACCTTCCTAATATTGAGTTGCACTCCCTTTTGTCCTCAGAACAGCCTTGATTTGTCCGGTCATGGACTTTACAAGGTGTCAAAAGCGTTCCACAGGGATGCTGGCCCATGTTGACTCTCAATGCTTCTCACAGTTGTGTCAAGTTGTCTAGATGTCCTTTGAGTGGTGGACCATTCTTGATACACACAGGAAACTGTTGAGTGTGAAAAACCCAGCAGCGTTGCAGTTCCTGACATACTCATACCCCGTTCAAAGCCACTTAAATCTTTTCACCCTCTGAATGGTACACATACACAATGCATGTCTCAATTGTCTCAAGGCTTAAAAATCCTTCTTTAACCTGTCTCCTCCCCTTGAGCTACACTGATTGAAGTGGATTTAATAAGTGACATAAATAACTTTCCCCTGGTTTCACCTGGTCACTCATGAAAAGCGCAGGTGTTCCTAATGTTTTGTATACGTGTATAAGTACACGTGAATTACAAGTGTCCCTCAAGATACACCTTGTAAATACATTGTATTTATGTAGATATATTATGTAGTTATGGGTAACATATGCATTCATTATGAGTAATTTTTTTATTATAATTTTAAATAATATTGCGTGACTTACAGGGTTAAGCACCTTGCTCAAAGGCACACCGATACATTTTTCACATAGTCTGCACTGGGATTCGACCAGCAACCTTTCGGTTACTGGCTAAACACTAGGCTAACCTGCCGCCATCTCGGATGACACCCGTATGGTAAACCCCAGTCAGTGAGGTTGACCTATCTATATTTGATCTGTTTTTGTAAACTCAACCATGTTAACCCAGATGGTACACTTTTGGGGGCAATGTGCTAGCAACAACATTGAGTGGAGATTTTAAAGAGTGCGCATTCACAGGTAGATAATTATAGCCTATTGAGCCTCCAATTGTTTAAATCTCGCAACACTCAGCGAATCTGTCCACAAGAGATTACGACCTTATGACAGTTACTATTGAACCGGATGCAGCTGAGAAGAAAATAAACACTTATTTGTTGTTAAACCACTGTAATTACAGACTGCAATTACCAGTAGTTACATGATGTTATTACAGTATACCTATGAGTTATTACAATCAACTAACGTTACAATACTTGTTACAGTAGTAGTTACACTGTAATAAGGACCCCTTCAAATGAAATGTTACCAAATAATATCCAAAATCTATATATTTTTTTTACAAATATTAGCTAGCTAGCTAGCCAACAAGGGAGGCTGGTTACTTTTGAAACATAGCTAGCTAGCTAACGTTAGCTACCCACAAATGTAGCTATGAAACAACATTCATTCGATTAATTTCTGCCAACTCACCTTATGGCAACCTTTAGAAATGGCTAAATCACGCCCCACAAGCTATTAAGTAACAAATACTGTTATTATTTGACAAAATAAGCATGTAGCTTGCTATCTAGCTAACGTTATACTAAAACGTTCACTTTCTCCAAAAACAAGCCTTCAACTGACGGCAATTATAAATCCACGGGCGGAAACGTTTTCGCAATTCTTGGTTCCTAGGTGTATCATCCACTGCGGAATGCATGGTGAATTGCTCAGAAAATTTAAACGTCATCAGATTCTCAGATAAATCTGATTGTACGCAATAATCGTGGTAAACTATGGGTCCGATTTGATGGTAGGTATTTGTATATATTTTTAAACATAATATTAACATAATATTATATTATTCTACTCTAAATATTCTATAGAATATAACATAAAAGGTTAGCATAGAAAATAATATAATATAAAAACAAGTAAAACAATCTAACAGGGAGGCTCTACTTTTTAGTCTTAGCTCTCATAAATTATAGGAATGCAGAGCACTGCAGACTGTCCCCAAGTCCTGCTGTTGTTGTTGAGACATCACTAAAAAATATCCAGTACTCTTGAAAGTTCACACTGACAATAGAAGCATGCATGCACCATTTTCCTAGCCTGGTCCCAGATCTGTGCTTTTGCTTACAACATTGTCAAGCTAAATGTTTGGCATGACAACTCTATAAAGAATTTGCAAGAGAGCGAAGACAGGTCGGCATCCAGGCTACCATTTTCCTAATGTTTTCAGAAGAATAGATATGTATTACCTTCCAAAACAGTAGCATTGAAATGTAGCCAATTCCTTTCAGTTCTTCTGTTGAGATACCATTTATCCCATTGACAGTTAAAGGGGTCAAAGCCATACTATTAACCACTGTGGAAACCTTGCAATGAGCTGGAAGTCAAATCAGTCATAACAGTTGCATAGACAGTGACAGAGACAGAAAATCATGTGTGCGTGGTCAAAAGCCTCCAGAGTCCTCAGGGTGTTTAACAGTAGAGGGGAGGTGAGATGATGTGTGTGTTTAAATAAATTTTATTTATTTGTGCCATTTTGTATTTGAATAGCCTCAACCCCCATGGCTAATGAGGGATTTAATTATCTCTGATAATCATTCTGGGGAAATAAAAACACAGAACGTTTCTGGAATTGCCATTTAAACATCACATCTCCATATTTTATTTTTATGGGCGATCATTTTACCACTTAGATTTACAATTTTGCTTTCAGCCTGACATATGAGCAGTCTACAGTAAGCATATTCAAACAGTAGGACATTAACAATACATCCTTTTTTTTTGTTGTTGACAAATTCAAAGTGGGATTTCGATTTACAGTGAAAAAGATCTCCCTGCTCTGCTCCCTCTGCAACCTGCCCGTGGGACAGGACAAGCCTGGACCCATTTCTTTCCCCACTCAGTCCGCATCTCTGTGGAATGATGCAAATGATGACAAATTCCTTCATTCCTCATCATGCATGTGCAGCTAATCTGCATAACACTGGATGGGCAGATCTTGGCACTTGGCTGAGGGCCAGGCTGACTGATTGAATCACAGAGGGTTGGCTCCCTCCCCTGGACTTGCCTGTAACATGCTGCACCATCTCCTCAAGCAGGGTTCTATTGACTCTGATGCCGGACCCAAAGCTCCTCTGGTACGGAGTGATGAAAACACATTATTCCCATTAGTCACAGAATACGTCTGTTGATTCCATTCATATTACATTATTGTGTGGCTGGTTGTACATGGTGATTGACATGGCTGCTGATGTCAATCAAATTTATTCATAAAGCCCTTCTTTCATCAGCGGGTGTCACAAGGTGCTGTATAGAAACCCAGCCTTAAACTCCAAACAGCAATGCAGGTGTAGAAGCACGGTGGCTCGGAAAAACTCCCTAGAAAGGCCAGAGCCTAGGAAGAAACCTAGAGAGGAACCAGGCTATGAGGGGTGGCCAGTCCTCTTCTGGCTGTGCCGGGTGGAGATTATAACAGAACATGACCAAGATGTTCAAATGATCATAGATGAC